>NW_026526766.1:20009222-20274222 GCF_024362965.1 Panthera pardus
CTGATCACATCTCGTCAGATACAGCAAATTTATTTAAACAGGTGTCTTCTGTTTTCAGTAGCATTTTTATGTCAGAGCTTAATAATTTAGAATAATATACAGCATTAGACATGGGAACGTCTCTCTTCATTCAGGTGAAGGACTAAAGACCCAGAAGGAATAAATAATTTGTCCAAGGACTCATGGGAAGTTGGTGAAAGGCAATACATGCTTCCCCAGCATATGCTGAGATCTGTGAGCCACACATTAGTATTTTTAACTAGAGCTGACATAAATGTATTGGAATTGCTAAATTCCTCCTGTACTTTCTTGAGAAATGATTTTTTCCCCACACAAATAAAATAAGCCAACATCAACTTTTGACTTGATAGCTCATATGTTGCCGTTATTTAGTTATTGTTTTTGTTTTGTTTGTTTTGTTTTTATGATGCCATGGTGGCTAAATGAAGCCCAGAATGAGAAATTTGGTAAAATCTGTATGATTTTAAAATACTGAATTGATTTCCAAAAACTGAATTGACAGCCAGCAAGGTGTTTTGCTGTCTTAGGGAAATAGCCAATTGGTTCTCTATTTATGAAGGTCCATTAATTTATTTCATATATTGGCCTAAATCCACACACTTCTATGGGACACACAGGGAGGAAGATGCCAGGGAAGGACCATCTCCCCCACTTTCTTTATGGATTTGAATAATATAAAGAAAATGGATTTTATTTAGGGAATGGCTGAATGGTTTTATATTCATCTTCTAAGGAGGCCCTGATTTTCAAATTCTGATGAATTGGCTTAGATTATAAACACTGTTCATGGAACTTTATATCTTGTAGGTGTCTTAGTGCTCTGCTGTTAAAATATGAAAGAAAGGGTACTGATTAAATTTTCCTACACAGATACATTTACATTAATGCATGATGATTAATTATAAGTTAATGCGCTCATTCACAAAAATATTTGAAGGTGGCATGATAAGGCTGAATGGATAACCCGGCACAGCCCCTTATTAACATGATCAAAAGCCAGATGTGAGGCGGTGTAACACGTTTTCTGGTGGCGTGCTGGCAAGCCAAACTGGCTTTTTCCAAAGTGTCATACTCACCTTGGGCCACAAGATGCCGCTCGTTAATCCGTTATGATTTAGGTCTTTTGTTACAAGCCAGAGGGACATTTCCTTTTATTTTACATGCTTTCCAATTACATATTAAAACTCAGAGTGGGTGGGTTGGGGGAGGAGGATACCCCTACCCTGAAGGCACTTTGTAACCTGTGTGTGGGAAATCAATGAATAATTTCTTTAAGATACACAAATTCAGGCTGAGAATTCAGACACTGTAGAATTACTGCACCCCTCAGTTTCTGTGCTTGTGTGTGTAAATGTCTACACCCAGCCTGCCATCCACCCAACCTTTTCTGTTTAGTCACCAGCACCACCTGCCCCTGAATGAAATAATTTCCTGCTGGCCCCTGCTAGCAACACACAAAACAACCTATTTATGTAGTTATTCAAAATGTCAAAGGATTATCTTAAAACGAAAACACAGAATCAGTTTTCTGTGTTTCAGGCAGCAATTAAGTAGTCACAACATGGCAGTCCATAGATGAATGCTCTGGAAATTATCATTTGCAAAGGTAATCACTGGAAGAAGATAATTTTATTTCCTAAGTCCTTGTTTTAAGCCTGAAAACAAAATCATGGCATGCAGATTCTGTTTGATAAAGATGGCTGTGGTCCTTGGCTTTCACATCAAATTTGTCTTGATTTTAAGTTACGTTTTTTATATTTTGAAGTAAGATGAAAGTAAAGCTTTTTTGATTATGTGCGTGTGTATTTATGTACATATACGTGTGTGTATACATATATATGTATACACACACACATTAATGACTAGTATCTAAAAAAAGACTTACGACCATAAGACAAGGGTGGCCACATGATCAAGAAACATTCTCTGGGAACTAGAAGGGTCAGATTTACACAAGGAGCAGCTATATAATGAAATCTCCTCCTTAAACATCTCATCATAAGATTATCTTGCCCTTCTCTGGTATTAATGTGGCAATGATAGAGATGATTTGGCCTCTAGAGGAAAGAGACTGCTTATGGTGACATGATTTGAGGGATGTCAAGAAATAATCCTTCAAATATTGAGTCCTTAGCAGTCACTTTTATTTTAGTATGAGTTGTTTTTCAGATACTTTGGTCTCAGTTGGCTGAGTATAGGGTTTTAGGAAGTAGAGATTGATGATCAAGAAAAACAAACAATTGTGGTTTATATACACAATGGAGTACTACGTGGCAATGAGAAAGAATGAAATATGGCCCTTTGTAGCAACATGGATGGAACTGGAGAGTGTGATGCTAAGTGAAATAAGCCATACAGAGAAAGACAGATACCATATGTTTTCACTCTTATGTGGATCCTGAGAAACTTAACAGGAACCCATGAGGGAGGGGAAGGAAAAAAAAAGAGAGAGGTTAGAGTGGGAGAGAGCCAAAGCATAAGAGACTCTTAAAAACTGAGAATAAACTGAGGGCTGATGGGGGGTGGGAGGGAGGGGAGTGTGGGTGATGGGTATTGAAGAGGGCATCTTTTGGGATGAGCACTGGGTGTTGTATGGAAACCAATCTGACAATAAATTTCATATATTAAAAAAAAAAAGAAAAACAAACGGAGGGGGAGAAGAGCAAAAATAGGTGGCAGAAAGGGGATGAGAATGATCTAGAAGTGGAAATGAGAAAGTGCTGTAAGAAAAGCCCTACCTGCTGCATTGTTTTTCCTGCAGTTCATCCTTAAGGCTGAATCAACTTGATGGTGAGAGCATCTAGTTAAGGCAATAAAAAATGAACACAGAAGCTTGTGGTCTGCTGAGTCCTATAGCCGTTTGCATTTTATATCCGCTTTCCCATTTTATATCATTTTATATTAATACCTGGCTCATTATATCACTGGCAGATGCATCACATTCCTGTCTTCATTCTCCTTCATTTGTTCTTTCTTGAAAATCATCCATTCAACAACTAATCATCTTGTACTTACCATACGCAAGGTACTGGTGAGATACAGCAGATAGGAGATGAAAATCTCATAGTTGTTGAATATACAAGGAGAAACTCATTACAATTGTGATGCAGAAAAACTCATTTTTTTCCCCCTTAAAAATATCCTAACCCATGTAGAGGGAGTGTTAAGTTTGGTTTTAATTGGGCATAAGGCTTTATTTGTTATAAAGATGTTACAGTAAAAACAACAACAACAACAACAAAACCCAGCTTCTTTAAACCAGTGGTTTCCAAACATTCGTGTGCACGGGATCCCCCGAGAATTTTGTTAAAATGAAGATTCTTATTCAGTAGGTCTAGTGTCACACATGAAATGGTGTATTTCTAACAAGTTCTTGGGTGAAGTTGCTGGTCTGGGGGCCACACATGGGGTGAGAAGGCTTTAACTGGACGTACTGTGGGGTGACTGGATACCCAGAAAGAGAGCTGTTTCTTAAGGTGAAATGAGTCTCTTCAACATCAAAGAGGAAGGAGACAAAAGGCGTTAAGATAAGCCTCTATAGAATAGGACAGGAGGATCTCTTTATGATGATTCCTTGGCTGTCACCTGCCTCTTTGCAGGTTTTCAGGATCAGATAGACGTACAGCACACCGGGATACAGGTTTTCTCCTACGAGAGACACAAATCATTGACTGCATCACTGTTTTGAAACATCACAACCAAAATGGCTTTTATGTTCCAAGAAGAGGGAGAAGGAGAAGAAGAAGAAGGCAACGCTTTTGAAGGGAAAAAATAGTTTTCCGATAACCCCCATTAACTACAGGGGTCATTGTGGGCACAATGAATGGAATTAGAAATCTGCTAAAAGCTGCAGTATATGGTACGCGGTGACTGACAAGCCTTTCGCTGAGTAGTTACAAATGGGACTAATGGTTTAAACTTGTTAGTCATTGTCAGAGGCTCTGATCCTTGAGTCAGCCATGGAAGCTATGGCAGAAATCGATAAGGCACCACTTTCTGCAGTGAACTGCTAGACCATATAGATTGCCTGGAGGGAAATGCCGAGCTCCCTCCCAGGCTGCCAGATGAAAGCAGGCAGCTAAATCTGCGGGAAGATTGACCACACTGCTCGGGGCAATTAGGCCTTTCACCACTTTGAACGATGATTATAAATGGGGGAGAGGCTTGGGAGAGTGAAGGGGAAGACAGCTAGGCATGACAAACTGGAGGCCGGAAGCCATTTTGGGGAGCCTCGTCAGTTTCATGGTCACTGAGGGCATTTTTTTCCCCCTTTCCCTTGTTCAGATTGTTATACGATGAATGTTCTGGGGCTGCTGCTTTCTTTCCTTTTTTTTTTTTTTTTTTTCTTTTATTTTTCTTTAGAAGCCGGAGAGGGAGGACAGGCAGTGAGAACAACACTTGGTTGATGATAAACTGTAAACTACAGCTGAACTCCATTAATCCGTCCAATCCCCAAAGCCTGGGGCCTGAGAGCATGTCGGAGGATGGCTTCCTGTTGGACACATTTCAAAACAATCACATCCCATTGTTCAGTGCCTTTTTGGGTAGAGCCCTGTGAGGGTGCCAAAGTCATCAGCGAAAGAAAGTGCATGTTCACGCAACAATTACAGACAAGCTGCAGATTATCAGCAGGCTGCAAGGGGCGAGGTGCTGAGGCCCATTTGGCAGAGGAGCTCTGTATCTGATGCACGCAAAGCTGCACCCAGCATTAATACTATGAGCGGCCAAGTGCTCTATGGCTGCCCAGGCTGCGGGAAGCCAGATGTGCAAGAGAAAAGCAACTACGGGAGATGTGCAAGGCTTTGCCCTGGTTCCCTGCCTAAAGGCAGGACAGCTCAGCCTTATACTGAAGTGTTTGGCCTCTTTCTCCTTCATCAACCTGGCATTGCTGCTCAAATTTCAATGGGGGACCCATCTCCTTTCCATTCCTCTTGTTGCTGAATCCCGTTCCCTTTCTAGTATTGGCTTCATGATTGATTTGTTTGAATTGTTTTCTCCTTCTAACTAGGCCCTGGCTCCCATTTTACTGTTGACTTTAAGGTATACTGTAAACCATGTTCTGCTAAGTATTGTTTAACTGTCAAATGGTTGGGGAGGCAAGATGTTGTGGGAATAATCTCCAGTTGCTACTCTGTGGGAGGGCTGTCTTTCAGAGGTTCTTGGACCATTTCATCACTGTGGTAAATCCAGCCCTTGGTGGAGAGTGTTGAAAAGTCCTCTTTTTGAAGTTTGCTGGGCTTCTGGCAGCTGGGAAAAGGTTTTCCTCTGAAAGATGTGTAGGTCAAGAATTGAAATCCCGATCGTCATGAGAAGAGACTATTTGGAGGGTGTGAATGCTGCAGGTCCTTAATGGAAGTGATCTCTTCTGTGGGAGGGCTGTTCAGGAGATTTTTTGTTGTCATTTTCTGTTGTGTGGAAAGAGCTTGCTTGGGCTCTAAAGGGCTAGATAACCGGGCATTTCTTTGCTCATCCTTAATTCGCCAAACATCAATGGGACATTAGTCATATGCCAGAGAGCTTAGCCTGGGTGGCTCCCAGGCAGACAGGAATGTTCGCGTTGCTTACCTACCTGCGATCCCATAAGGATGGACCAGCCACTCATGAATACAAAGGGGAATTATAACTACTACCCACACCTTAATCATAATCATAAGTGAAATAAAATGAAACAATTTGTTTGATTTGGAAGATTCTTTTATACAGTAAGTTGAATATGACCTTCCCCAACCTCCTTTATGGCATAAAAAGAGAATTATTTTTGCAAATCCAGTACATTTAAAAGAAGATATTAACTCTTTTAAGCACCAGGGAATTATCAGTTGCTTTAAAAAAAAAAAAGACTTAATCAGAAGACTATTAGGTTATGGAAAAATTTACAGAATTCAGAAAACCTTAGTCTTAGGAACATCTTTGCTTTAATAATAGTTCTTTTAGCTATGGTTCTTCTTAAGTTCTAATTCTACTGAGGATGACAGTGTGGCATTCTAGAGTACTAGGCTGGAAGGTGGGAGACGTGAATTTTAGTTCCGATTCTACCTCTCGCCATTGTGGTAGGCACATGCGTCCATCTCTTTGCCCTTCTTTCTTCACTTGTAAAATGGAGGATTTAATCAATCCTAAGGTCCTGTGGTTGGCAGAATAGTGGCCCCCCAAAGAGTCTACATCTTAATCCCAGGAACCTGTGCATATGTTATGTTCTCTGGTTGTAAGGGACTTCACAGCTGTGATTAAATGAAGGTTCTCAAACTAGGGAGATGATTCTGGATTATCTGGGTGAGCCCAATATAATTACAAGGGTCTTTAGAAGCTGGAAAAAGGAGGCAAAAGAGTCAGAGAAGGAGAATGGAAGCAAGTTCTGGAAGTATGCAATGTGAGGACTCAACTTGCTATTTGTGGCTTTGGAGATGGATGGAGGAATATGGGCAGCCTTGGGAAGATGGAAAAAGCAAGGAGGTGACTTCTCCTTTAGAGTTTCCAGAAGAAATGCAGTTCTGCAGATGTCTTGCTTTTAGCCCAATGACACTCATTTTGGATTCTGACCTCCAGAGCTGTAAGACAATGAATTTACATTGCTTTAAAGCTGCTGAATATTTGGTAATTTGTTACAGCAGCAATAGGAAACTAATATAGATCCCTTTCAGCAATAACCTTCATGAAACTCTGAACACATAGCATATGGAGGGTCATTGGAAAATCCCGAAACAGGTAGTAATATGCAAAAAAGATGGCTACTCACATTGATTTGAGGGTTGACTGAAAATACAGCATATAGTATCAAAAACCACTAAGGAAGGAAATTAGGATACTAGAACCCATGAAAAAGGAGAGGGATGGAAAAGATCTTTGTGGAGTAGGAAGTATACTTTGACATTTGCATAAAGTTGGGTCATTTTAAACAGCTCTAAGTATTTTTTTCTTTTCCTTTGATTGGCAGAGTGGAGAATGTTAATAGCCATGGCTTTAGAAGAAATGGAATTTTAGAATTAAATGGGACCATTGAGATTGATCTCCTTGTAATGAATGTCAGAACGCATTCTTAACCTCCCTGAAAAATGCTAGAATATTGCTAGTGGGGCAGCTATTGCCACTTCATGGGGCAGACCCTTCTGTTGTTGGACAACCCTAATTCTTAAGAAATTTTCTTATACAAAACCAATTCTATCTTCCCCTAATGCCCACCTTTTGATCTTGGATTCTTTATGTGAATTTTCAATGTTCAGATCTCAAGATGAACACATCTGTTAGTGAAGGGGACATGGGTGTGGGCTTTGGGGCAAAGGTCACACCAGAGAGAGAGGGGTCAAAATCCCAAATCATGTGCATGTAGGCATAGGCATTCAGGGGTGTGTGTGTGTGTGTGTGTGTGTGTGTGTGTGTGTGTCTTTAGAAGTACTAAAAAGACAACTATGAACTATTTTACAAGCATTTTTACTGCTATTCCTGGTAGCACCAACAGTGCTAGCTCATAGTAGGCACTTAATATTAGCTAGCTCAACGAATACATGAATGACAACGAAGGACACCAGTGGTAAGTAAATTAGCAATTATGAAAAAAAAAAACAACTTGAATAACCAGTTCAGATTCATTAAATGGGGAACAAGACAGACTTTGAATATAAGGAAAGCTTTTGCTTTCTTTTTCCTCCCTGATTTCAAAGACTGCGAGCAGCACCCTGTTAATATCTTCAAAGAGACTTCCTGCTTTCCACTGGCACTGTAGGTGATATGCAGGAGTCCATGTATGCTTTTTATTTTTGAGGAAACCTGTGAGGTCACTGGGAAACCGGGAGATCATTGCCTCTCACCGAAGAGTAAGCAGCACTTTTTCCTCCCAGGCAAATCTAATGAAATCACGTGGGTAGCTGTAACCTCTCGGTAACACAGGATGTGGAGGTTACTTTGGGCCTTGAACAATTAATCAGTGTTATGGCAGAGCAGCTCGAATATGGAAATTCTAAAGGTCCCACATGTTGATAAATGGCCAATTTATGCTAAGATCCATCAAGTGTGTTGAGGCATTTGGAGTTATCACTGCACAATCATGACATGGTCATTATCAGACCGCAAATCGTCCAAAGAAATGACATGCCTCAGGAAGCAAGATTTGCGGGCAGAGCCTGCCTCTTTCTAAACTCAGTGTGAGGTCGGCTTGCTGTAAACGGAGCCATACAGCATGTAGATTAGCTCATGTGTGGCAGCTGCATGGCGGAAAGCAATTATAACACAGAGGCAACTCCACGCGCAGGAACTAGCACCTCCTGAAATATGATCACCTCCGCTTCACTACCGAGGGAGATGCCAAACTGAAATACACACACAGCCATAATGGAAGAGACCTGAATATATTATAGCAGGGAGGGGAAGAGCTGGGGTAGAAGTTGGCAGAGGCTGTTGCTGAAAACTCCTTGTGCTCCTCTGAACTCTGAAATGGGATTCCCTTAGTGATACCACAGTCCACTATTTCCTTTGTTTTACCTGGAGAACCTTACAGTGAGGGCATTATGGTTTTCTTTGTTGACTGTACTCGATGTGACCATTGCTTCCTTCCCATTGTCATATCCTCTTCCTAGAGGACCCTTATCTCAGAAGGGAGTGGGCACTGGGCCAGGAGGACAGGCCCAGTGGATTGTGTGATCGTTCAACACTGGACCCAGGCTGGACCAAGCTGACTCTGTCTCCCATAGCTCAAAGCCTTGTTCAGTATTTGGACGTAAGGGTGGTGTCAAGACGGGCCTGGGGTGGTCCTTGCTGCCATGTGCTCAGTGAAGCAGGAGCAGCTAGTCTGCTGAGACTGAGAAGCAGCCCAATAGATCCATCCACATGTGACACAGAAATGGGCTGGTCTAGAAGAGATGATTCAGTCAGCTTTTGACATCCCATTTCTTAGTCTCTCGTGAGGCCCTGCGATAATTTCTTCTCTTAGTTTCTCTCAGATATTCGCATATTCTTTCACAAATGCTCCTTTTATTCTACTTTGTGTTTCTGTGGCTTTGATTAAATGACACCTGCCCCCAATTTTGAGCACTTACCAGGTACCAGGATTTGTTTTGGTGATTTAGATGCATCAGCTTATTCAATGCTCTCACCAACATTCACAGGTAGATGTGGTTATTTCATTTTTTTTTTCATGAAGAATAGGCTTAGAAAGGTTAGATAATATCTCCAAAGTCACACAGTTGATAAGTGGGGGAAGTGGTGATTTCTATTGAAGTTACATTTGCATTGAAATTGATTTTACATTTTCTGTGAAATCATTAAACCACCTACTATATAGTAAATGATTTATGCTATAATTTGAGAACAGAATCTATGTTGAATTACTGAATCAACTTGGGAATATGACTAGAAACCAAATCATCTTTATTTAAAAAGCTAACATTACCTATGTTTACTTGAGGGTTGAAAACTTGCACAAGCCTGAAGGAAAATAGGCTACGTATAAGGATTTTTCAGGGGAGAGGGAAGGAGGAAAAGTTTTGAAGTGTTACCTAGACTTTTTATAGCCTATTCCTATTTATAGCTTGCTGATGTATCAACTCTGTGATGCTGAAAAGGGTGAAAGAGGCCATTGGATGTTTCGCAAATCACTCATCTTAGGATCTTAGATGGAGAAGATAACCAGAGATAATTAGATTAACATTATTTTACCTAAATCAAAGGGTTCTGATAGTCCTCTTTCCTGGTTTCATCCTTCTTTTCAGAATAAGGAGATAGACATGTTCCTTAATTTGTAACATTGAGAATCTTTATCCTCTTTAATTTTTATTTTGCCCTTCCCCCTGACTTTAGCTTTCCTTACCATGAAGACATTCATGAATGTGGATTCCGTGTCTTATGACCGTTACTACCCTTCACGTGTTCACTATTCCAGGCAAATGAATCATTGGGAGCTCTTCATTCATGTGTGTGCTTGATCTGCCCTGTTTGGTGCTTCCTGCCTTTCAACCATGTCACTCTCCATTCTAAACAAATAGTAGAATGTCTTTTAAGACTCAGTTGAGTGTTACTCCTTTAGGATGAAACTTTCATTGACTACCGCAGATTTCAAGCAACACGATCCTCGTTTGAACACCCATAATATTCTAACTATACCACTGTAAGGATCCATAATAATAAAACCTAGGTATTATAGTAATTTCTGTCCATGCCTTCTCATTTCTGTCACTTCCCATTCTGAATCAATAGTACCTGTCCTTCAAGACTCAGTTGAGCATTACTCCTTTAGAATGAAACTTTCATTGATTACCACAGATTGCAAGCAACATGATCCTCATTTGAACACCCGTAATATTCTAACTATCCACTGTAAGGATCCTTAACAATAAAAACCTAGAATTATAGTAATTTCTGCCCATGCCTTGTCATTCCTGCACTGTAAGCCACTTGAAGGCAGGGTGAATTTTAATCTGTTTATTCTCCCTACCACAGAGCACCTTTCATGAAGTAAGTATTCAATAAATAGCTGTTGAATTAATAAATAAATGAGTAGACAAATCCTTTAGGTGGGTTGATTTTAATGTTGCTCTGGTATTTGTATTTCTTCTTTCCTGAAATGCTAAGATACAGCGTTCACATTTGTCACACTGTGTACACTTTAGTTTTATCCCAATACGTGTTTTTTAATATGATTCGTTGAGGGAGAGTAAACAGTGAATTGCCTACTCTTCAGTATTACCTGTTTCTTAATTGTGTAGAAGCAGCTTTGGTCAAACAGGCTCTATAGGCTGGGGTTGCTGGCTGCTATATTGATGTGATATGTGGAGTGTATTAGACAAGGTGCTTAGCTCTCATTAATAGGAAACCCCGGCTGAACTGGCTTAAACAAAAGGGCAAATTATTAATATACTTTACAAGAAGTCTAGAGGGGGCGGGTAGCTCCCTGATCAGTTAAATTGGCGTCAGTTCCATCAAAGACCTAGATTCTCATTCTTAGATTGTTGCTTTTGTTCTCATAATAGCTAAAATCTTCATGATTTTTGTTGTTCTAGGAATCATATACAGGCACAATAATATCCAATGGGAAAAGAGAACAGGTATTTCTTTGAGTACTTCTGTCAGCAGTAAAGCCTGTTGTGGAAGCTCTGTAGCAATCTCCTCCTTGTTTCTTATTAGCCGGATTTCAGTTACATGACTATTCCTACACCACTTTTGGTAAAGGCATTGGGATTGCCATAATTGGATTAGACTTTGAGGATTTACTTCTGATTTTGAAATAGGATCACCATCAGGTTTGGAGGGTGTGTAGCTCAATGAAATTAGGCTTCTATTGTCAAAGACAAAATGTGTAATGGCTTTTGGAAGGTAACACCAGCATTTGCCATATAAAGAATGAAAATATTCCTTTATATGTATATGGTTGGGGAGATGTGAGCAGTTTTGCCTCCATACCCAGGGGACATCTGGAGAAATTTATAGTGGTCACAACTTGGGAATTGGGAAGAGGCTGCTTCTGGCTTCTGGTGCATCTTAGAATGCTCAGAACAGCCCATCCCCTACCCTCCAGTAAAGAATTATCTGGCCCTAAATGTCAGTAGTGCTGAGGTTGAGAATCTTTGGCATGGATATACTTGCTCTCTGGGGCTGACACACTGTCTAAAAATCCTACTATTTATTTTTAGCAGCCCTTGAGACAGGACGACTGTTGATATACAGTATTTTACTTTGGAGGAATAATATACCAATAAATTATCATCCCATTAAAACCATAGTAAAACTATTTCCTCAGATTACCTGGTTGGCCATTTAAGCAGGACCACAGGGAAGTGAATGTGACAGGAAGTGAATTCTGACAATGAGACTCAAGTCCAAGAAAGAATGACTCCAGGAGACCAACCTGTGGCAGGTACAACCACTATTTCCTTTACTGAGCGCAGTACAAAAAAATGACCAAGGTCAGGAAAAGGGGGAGCAGTGCTACTTATTTCAGTGCCTACTACTGTAGCAGGCACTGCCATAGGAAATTTAGAGTACATGCAATAATTTTCCAGATGAGAAAATGGAGTTTCAGTGATGTTAAGAGAAGGGTTCAAAAATATTTTTAAAATGTTGTCTTCAAATTTCATATGAAGAGAATAATTTTCTCTCTACAGATTTTTTTTCCCATTTCTGCATAAGTGAGGAAGGTTAGTTGACCTTATTGCTTGATAGGAATGTGAAATGTAACACGGAATTTTGAGACTGCTTACCTCCCTAAACAATATTTGCCATGCTTACTTTCCATTGTTTTACTTTCTTGTATTATCTGAAATTACAGCTGATTCTGTAGATCAATCTCCCAGACGATTAGAATATCATTTTCTTTCAAAACTGCAGCCATGCATTACTTATTTTGTATTTTATATAGCTTCTAGCACAAGGGGCTGCACATATAGATGTAATGAACATTTCTTATTATTTTTTGGTTGTCCAGCTTCTAATTCCCCTTTGTATCATGGGAAAATCCACCATTGTCTTCAAATGTAGAGCTCTCTCTCCCACCAGGAATGCTGACAGATTTCATACTCTCCCTTTCCCTGCCCTCTGGTCACCAGGGCAACGGGTATATGACCTAAGCATCACAAATGTGATGCTTTACTATTGGATGTTGTACTATAGATGTTGTGGAAGCAAGGATTCCAGATGGCGTCGTTGTAAGATGGAAGCTGGAAGATGTAGAGGTCCTTAAGACACTGGTTGGAGAAGAGCTTTCTGAGAGAATTTCACACTCCACACTGACCAGGTGACCTGTCAAGCCAGTAAGATTTCAGGAATTATTTGTTTCTAAAATATAGCCAAGTCTATTCGGACTAATGACTAACAAAAAAAGGACTAATAAAAGTGTTGAAAGAGAAGTGAAGTAGGGTAGTGAAAAGTAATGAACAACAGTTTTATAGTCCAACAGGACTATTTGGGACTCCAGTCCTACCACTTACTAATTGAATGACTTTCAACATTAGTTGAAGGGAACCTAGACAGAAGTACACAGCGTTTTTTCATATGCGAGGAAGAAAGGGGATATATGGATCCAGGGACACTCGAATGAGATAAATCCTATTTAAGTCTAAGCTCTTTTGGTTCTCATACAAACTAATCTCTTGTGCACCTGGATGACACAAGCTTTTTTTTAACAAAAGGCCTTACTCATATTTTCATGAGCTGAAATGTCATGCTTCAAGTCTGGCAGCAGGAGGTAATGATTCCACAGTTCCTAGGATGATCTTGAGCCTTTCCTTTTCTCATCTATCACTCCCCTGCACTTGCTGCAGAACCCTCAGGTGGTTGCCCAGTTGGTTATTCAGATTTAAGCGTTATTGACTGTTGCCCCCTCATTTTGCATTCTAAAAGCATCACGATGGAAATCCAGTGTTAGATGACTTGAAACTAGCATTACACAGACATTATTCTTTTGTGCCAAAGAGCTTACTCTAATATAATGTGCAATCTTCCCACAATTATCACATTTCTTTTCCCTGCTGAGCACTCTCATGCATTTTTGCCAAGTGGTTACAGAACCACAGTGGAAACAGTTATGGTCTCTGGTGGTCAGATTTGCAAATTCATCCCAAATCCATTGCATAACCCATATACGTGCTTCGTGTATGCATAAAGCCTACTGTTATGCCAAAAAGGTAAGTGGGTTATTCTGCGATGCCCTCTTTGCCCTTAGTCGTACTGCAATGGGATTGTGGTACACTGGACTTGAACTCCCAACAGCTCCAGTTGCTGCCTGCTGCCTCAATGAATTTTATATTAGCAGGCAAACAAAACACTCAACCAAATGAAAGGAATTCATAATGCCAAGGCTTCCTAGGATCAGAATGGGCGGTGTGTCTTCCAAAGAAGGATTGTGGCTATCAGCTTGCGATAACTAATCTAGATAAATCGCCCCTTTACAACACATCTGGCTTCAAGTTGTTTAAATTAGCGGAGTTCAGCCATAGAACAACAGCTGAATTGGAGCCTACAAATTCATATGCTTCCTACACATGCATAAATGCTAAATGATGAGCTTGGTAATGATCGGGAACCCCTTATTTCTGAGAGACTGGTAAGTCTACAGTGTTTCTTTGCTGCATATTAATTAGGATAGTGTAATAAAGCTTCAGAAGTAGTCTTCCAAGCAACATAGTTTGAATTAATGTTTACGAAAGCTCTTTATTAACCTGAAAATGCACTTCAAAGGTAATATGGGAAAAGCTTTTTCCCTCTTAATTGGCATTTCAGTAAGTATCACGGATCTTTCCATTTTATACCTATTCTCATTATAATGACAGCCAAAGATTTTGGTTGTCCAGCTTCCAATTCTTTGCATTGGGAGAGAGCACACCATGGTGTTGGGATGTAGAACTCTGCCTTCAAGAAAGCTGAAAGACCCATATGCCCCCTTTCCCTGTCCTCCGGTCACCAAGGCAAGGGGTATGTGACCTAAGCATCGCCAATGTGAGGCTTTCCTCTTGTATGTCATACCACAGGATCACAGTAACAACTTAACAGTATGTTTGCCATTAACATCTTCTGTGTCCAATTTGTTGATGGGCTTATATCCTTCAGGGGGCCTTTCTGGTAGACTCAGAGTTTAGAATTGGAAGGATCTTCAAGGTTCTCTACTCCAACCATCTGCAAAATAGAAAATTGAGGCCTCGTTTAATACAAGTAACAGTAGCACTATGATGTGTCATGCAGTATTGCTCTGTACTGAATCAGAACACGAGTGGCCAAGTGTTGGTGATTTAACCTCTGAATTTCTCAGGTCGCTCCAGTAGCATTGTGTTTATTTTTGAGTGCAACACATTAAGAGAGAGACATTGGAAAGATAAACTGATTCATGGTAACAGACGCATGAGAGTAACAGATCTTTAAATCACACCAAAAAAAATTACGGACGGAACAGTTGTCCAAAGGAAGATTCGGGAGAAACTTGACAATTGTCTTTAAATAAAGGAAGAGAGGTCATGTGGAGGCTTAGTCAGCAGGAGTTAAAGGATATCTGAGAAGCTTCTGGGATTAGGTGTAGAGTTCATGTGTATGGGAGCATTGATACTTTGGAGTGAAGTGGGTCCATAGAATTAACCCAATTCTCAAAGACTAAAGATCAATGTGCTATACTTAGTCTGTTGGATAAAGAGGACAGAACAACAACCAATAGCTCTAAGTTGCAAGGAGGCATAATCTGGCTATATCAGGAATAATTAAAAATTTGAGTTGTCTCCATATGGACTGGTCTGCCTCCAGGTGGAGTAAATTTCTCATCACTTGATATTTCTAAGCCCCAGACTATATCAAGAATGGTTTAGAGAAGATTGATGCATCAGAGCAGGGTTGAATTAAACTGCTTCTATGATTCATACCCATTCTGAATTTTAGGGATCCTATAACTCACAGAAATCAAACAATGCTTACAGGCCGTGAACTTAATTTGTGGTATGGATCCCAGGTATCTGTATTTTTTTCTCACTGTCTTCCTGTTAAGGATTTCTCCTGGCTTAAAGTAAGCATATTTAGATAAAGATCCTCAAAAACAAAACAAAACAAAACAAAAACAACCCACCAAAACAACAACAACAACAACAACACACACACACACACAAACCACTCAGGTGCTCAAGGGATTCTCTAATTACATCTTTCTAATGGATATTTTAAAATTTTAATTAGTATATCTTATATGAAAACTCTGAATATATGAGGGTACTAAATTAGGAGACCTCATAGATTTTTCTTTGAAGACCTCATTCTTCATGAAGTATAAGAACTCTATTTGGCTGAGAAAATGCATTTTCAATTTATCTGGTTTTTGTATAACTTATTGAAAAATTAGAAAGTATTAATAAAATGATCATTAGCTTTATTACAGTATATTTATGGTTACATATTGTATTTTATACATAAACATTAGTGTTAATATGTGCTAGACATAGCACCTTTTATTATCTCACTTTATCTTTACTGTTTTCAGTGATGAGAGCTTTATTATTACTCCTATTTTGCAAATACATAAATTAAAAGCTATAGAGGTCACTTGCCCAGTAAGTGGCATAAGGATTTGAACTCAGATCTGAGGGGTTCCAGAATCCATATCTTAATCATTCAGCCTTTCCGCTTTCCACACTTACTGAGAGGTGAAGCTGGTGCAATAGGGAGACGATTCCACCAAGGCTGAGGCGTGAAATAGTTTCAACCAAGTGGCTTGGTGCCTTTGAAATGGGCTGGCCTCACGGGGCGAACCACATTTCCCAGAACTCCCTTCCCGCGTCTGTCCAGGTACGATAGGCCGTAGGAGACAACCTTGTCAGAGGCTGGGGGCGGAAGCGAAGCCGCAGCAGCCATGTGACCGGACAGGTGCCGCCTCCTGTCTTCCTGCTCACGTGTTGGTGGCAGACGGTGGCCAAGCTCGCATCTGCGCGCTGCCCTGGAGATCCTCATCCGGCTCCTGGGCCTCGTGTTGTGTTGAGCTTCATGTCAAAGCCTCCCCTATCATTCCGGCATCTGCAGGACGCTCATCCCAGCAAGGTCAGAGTCAGTAAGAACTTACCAGGGCTTCGGATCATCCGTCTGGGGTCCCGGCTTATCCTTGATCTCCCCCACTTTATGTCTTCCCTCTCGAATAGTCTTTCGTGCAGACGTCTCACTTCAAAAGTACTCGTGAGGGCCGTGGCCTTGCTTAACTAACCAGCCCCCACAAGTGCGTGAGTCAGAGCCCCCTGGCAAAGTACATGTACACTCGGCCCAGCCTACTTCTGTCAGTCAGTCAGGGTTCAGTCTTTTCTCATACTTACTACTGTTCCTCTGATTGAACCCTGAGCAACTGATACAAGTGTATTGGGAAATGACCTTGATTTGTGGGTTGAAGCTGGCACGTTTCCTCTCTTCTATTGTTACGGGCCTGTTTCTGGACCCTGGAAGCATTCAGTGCAACCTGTGAAACAGTAAATTTGTCTCTCTGCTTTTCTGCCCCAAGAGAAAAGAAATAGGGATTTAACAGAGAGAGGGAAGACAGTGCAGACAGAAATGAATACTACTTCCAAACCACAAGAGGTAGCCTAGAGACGGCAGAGCTGGGCTGCCGGGTTCAGGTCCTGGTTCTTCTGCAACTTCTGTGCTGTGTGATGATGGGCAAGTTATTTACCCTCTCTGGGCCTGTCTCCTCAGGTGCTGAAGGGAGTAATATTAGCATCTACCTTTTGCGTGTTTGAGGATAGAATGAGTTAACATTTAAGAAGTACTTAAAGTGTAAGCTTTATATTAGCATTTTCTTGTTGTATTGCTATTATGGGAGAGGGAAGTGGTCTATCCTTGTCTAGGAGTGTTTCACCCAACCTCTTAGGGACTGAAAACCCATGCTAGTGGCCCACCATAGACTTTCTTTAGCCCTTTCCTATCTCATCTTACCACCTGTGGCTCTAAGACTGTCTTATCTGCCTTTAAATTGTTTTGGGGGGTGGGTGGGTCAAGAAAGGAAACAAGTGCTTAAGGAAGACAGCAGAGGTACTGGGTGGGGGCAGGGGTGGGGGAGGAAGGGACAAGGAAGAAAGTAAAGAAAAAGAGTTTCAGTTGACTTCTTTCCCAATCTCAAGGCTTGTCATAAGCTAAAGAGAATAGGGGGCATGACACGCTAGAAAAAAAGTGGTCTTGACTGAAGGAGAATCATGTCATGGGCAGGCCCTCACAATAAGCACCATCCAGGTAGACTTTACAGAGTCTAATTAATTGTACGTGCTCTGCCTTAAGGCATACTGAGAAGGAGGTAGAAGGGGGTGAATAGGAAGTACTCTTCTTACCTTCCAATTGAGCTTCATCATTCTCCTTTAAGAAAGAAGTATTCCTCCCCACCCCCCCCCCCCCCCCCACACACACACACAAACACAAACATTCTAGTACGTTTTTCTCTGGCCTCGCCTGGAACAGCTCACCTTTTCTGGCTCTACAAGATAGGAGAAACCTTTTGAATGCAGCTGCTTGTTTGGGCTGATAGGGAACCCTGAGCAGACATTTATTCATTCCTTTTAGACGACAGATCGCTCCTTCCCTTCCCTCTGGAGTCAGCTCTTGCCAGAGTGGCTGCTGTCTGGCAACCAGGCATTCTAGGATGGTCAGGTTTCAAATGTCACCACGCAAATGGCGGTTCCAAGGACTGAAGTCAAAGATTGAAGTGCCAGCCCTTAAATGTCCCTCAAATACATGTTTTCCCAACTAGTGACTTGCCACGGAAATAAACACCAATTATGCAAAAGTACCTCCTCCCCCGCATTTCCATTTCCCTCTCAGTGTTCTGCAAAGCATTACACGGAGTACTTTGTGACAAAAGGATGTCTCAGTGTGGCCCACTTAGTATGTTGAAGCATAGAAATGAAAGATGGTAGGGCACATATGTCATAGAACCACTAAATGACAGAATCATCACTGGCCTAGTTTTCTGAGACACTGTGACAGACACAAGGGGATTGCTTTTAAAGCTCCTGATGACACATCAAGAAAAGAGAAGAGGATGTCTCTGCTTTAGAAAAGAGATTGAAAGAATATTTTTTTCTGACTTGGAAAGAAGTTTTGAATTCAGACTTTTTTTTTTTTTTTTTTTTTTTTTTAAGAAGAAAAATTTTAAAGAAAACGAAAGGCAAACGACAGGGTACTTACCTGAAAAGCCCCGACAGCGGCACCTTACCCAGTAGCCTGTGAATGCCCCAGAAGAGAGAATGGTGCGCACTTTGTGCTATTTAGGGTCCTTGGGATGGCATCCCTTACTGCAGGGGAAATTTCACCACAGAGCAATGAGCCGAAGAAAAATTACTATTTAACGATTACAGGCTGCTACAATTCAGTCTCCTTGCCGTGAACAGCAAGTGAGTCAAGCAAAGTAATGCAGTAGGTTGAACTTGTTTTCTCTTGAGGAGCTCCAGGAGAAGTTCCGTAGTGACTTTTTGCTCACACACGCCAGTTCTTCTTCTCTGGCTTGTGTAGCTACTCATCCATCCCTGGATCCAGATGGGATCAGGAGACATGAGAGAATGAGCTCTCAAGAAGAACCAGGCCACTGGGGTGCCTGGGTGGCTCAGTCGGTTGAGCGTCCGGCTTCATCTCAGGTCATGATCTCACGGTTCATGAGTTCGAGCCCCGTGTCTGGCTCTGTGCTGATAGCTCAGAGCCCAGAGCCTGCTTCAGATTCTGTGTCCCCCTCTCTCTCCGCCCCACCCCTGCTTGTGCTCTGTCTCTCTCTTTCAAAAATGAATAAACATTAAAAAAAAAAAAAGAATCAAACCAGCTTTTTTGATGATTCTTCGAGAGCTGAGTAAGCTTCTAGAGGATCTCTGATGTTTCATATCTGTCCCTGGGAGCAAGCTGGTAGTTCCAGTTGTAGTAAGCGTGTACCAACTCCCAAATGAAAGGAAAATAAAAACCTCGTCATAATTCAGACTCTTATCAAAGCACGCAAATCAACAACAACAAAATAAACCCATGCTATATGCCCTGAGTCATTGTATTGGTAAAGGTCCCTAGAATAATCCCCTTTGGGGGCTGTTGCTTTATATCAGACCTTTTTCTCTTTAGTTACTAGACTGTCTACTAAATTAGTTGAAGCCTGTAGACCTTAAATGAAAAGTAGGCTGATTAAATGCAACGGTTTGAGTTTTGCTGCCATACGAAGTTTGGCAGTTTTAGGAACTAAAAATACAGGACTCCCGTTACATTTGAATTCCAGATAAACCGTGAATAATTTTTTTAGTATAAGTATGTCCCAAATATTGTGTGGGTCACATTTATACCAAAAAATGCTTACTATTCAACTGAAATTCTTAAAAATATTTGCTCATCTGAAATTCACTTTTAACTGGGAGTCCAGTATTTTACGTGGTAACCCTAGAGCTAGAGTAAGATTGTAATGGACTCTTAGATAAACATTTTCATGGGATTGGATGGAGGTGTATGTAGGATGTGTTTACCTGTGCCTGGGGAACCTGGTTTCTGAATACCGGGCTGTTCTTGTTAAGAAGGATTCTTCTCCTTTTGCTGGTAACAGAACTGTCAGTGGCCATCGCTCCAGGGCAGCCCGAGGCTTGGGGTGCCGCTATTGCCCCCTTAGGAGATCTGCTGGTGAGGAGCTCTTTCTCCCCAGGCTCTACGGAGACCTGCAGACAGCTGGAACTATGCTGCGTCTCCTCCCATCAGTGTGCCGTGTGTTCTGCTGGTAGTGATGAGACTGAGAATGTTTCAACCTCTTTTTGGTTAGGAATCATGTTCTCTTTCCCCATGGGCACAAGGGAAAAAAGGAAGCTGTGTCGGACTTACCTTTGGGCGCACTTACAGTCTGTGTTTTCTGTGTAAGGCTGTCTAACTTTGCAACTGGAGACAGGATCCTTAATATCTCTGATCTACTAAATCAAAGAAAACAGGAACCAAATCAAGCTAGATGGACATTTTCTTTTTCTTTTCTTTTTATTTTTTTCAATATATGAAATTTATTGTCAAATTGGTTTCCATACAACACCCAGTGCTCATCCCAAAAGGTGCCCTCCTCAATACCCATCACCCACCCTCCCCTCCCCCCCACGCCCCATCAACCCTCAGTTCTCAGTTTTTAAGTCTCTTAAGCTTTGGCTCTCTCCCACTCTAACCTCGCTTTTTTTTTTCCCTTCCCCTCCCCCATGGGTTCCTGTTAAGTTTATCAGGATCCACATAAGAGTGAACACATATGGTGTCTGTCTTTCTCTGTATGGCTTATTTCACTTAGCATAACACTCTCCAGTTAGATGGACATTTTCTATAAGGCCCCTTCCCATTTGTTTTTTATTGGTTGAGTCCAGTGTGGGCTGCATAGGGGATATATGGATGTCCAAATAAACATTTGGGAAGTGACCAAGAGAGGGGAAAATGCTTGGTGGAGAGACAAACACAAATGCCAGGAGAGTTCTCATCTCTCTTGGTACATATGAGGCACTGAAGATCACAGAGTAGGGAATGATGGATTGTTCCTGGTCAAGTCACAGAAGAATTTATAGAGGCAGGAGGACTTTGTTGGAGCTGGACCCTGAAATCTGAAAAGGAGTTTTCTAGGTGGAGAAGGAGGACTGGGGAGAAGGGTGGAGGCAGCTGCATGTGGAGTGAAGCCGGGGCACATTGGTTCAGGGACAGTGGCCGAAGTTCATGTGGGTGGGTATGCATGTGGGGATGGTGGTAGATGAAGTTGAAATGGCACGCCTGTATTTGGATCCTAAGGACCATGAATATGTTGTTAAGAAAATTAAATCTCCTCTAGTAAGGAATAAGGAGCACACCACAGTACTTGTCCCTCCATGAAGATGTCACAAATCCATACCATCAGGTCAGTCAGTGTTGTGGCCAGAAATCACAGCGTGGGTGAGACTTGATGTGGTGTTGGCAGCCAATCAGCCATTTCACCTACTGTTGGCTGTCATTGATTGAGCATCCCAAGGAAGGCACAAGCAAACCCATCCTGAGAAAAGGGAAAGGTTTTTCCCCAAAACTAATATTGTAGGTTTCTTCAGCCATATCTTCATTTACTCCCTGGAGCATTTCTAGATTGATTTCTGTGTCCATGTACAGAGATCCCGTTAGGAATTTCCCTTGGGATTCAGTGAAGGAGATGTTAATCTCTAACTTTGTAGCCTTTGTAGATGCCTTGGATCTTAGGGAATGAAGGAAGGGTTGGTAGAAGAGAGAACTTGAGGTGTTTGTTTCATTCATTCATTCATTCATTCATTATTTATGCATTTATTACATTGGGGGTGGGGAGAAATCTTTAACTCTATCAAATGGAGGAAACCAGACATACTACAAGGTACTTCTACCCTTTGCTTTTAGAAAATTGACCAGTTTGGAGTTCTGGGAAACCCATACTACATCAAGTTACTTAGAGGGTGGGTGTTCCAGTTACCATCTATGTATATAATAAATGAGAACTGGATACTGGAAAAGCAATTCTGTATAGTCTCAGCCTGGAGGGTGGGGTGGAGGGTGACGGGGGTAGCAATAGCCGTAAATAAGAATTGTGCTTGCTTCGGAGTCTCTCCTGCAGCCTGGGTGTCTTTGTTCCCCTGGAAGCTAATCATCTCTGGGAAACTAAGGCAGCCTGTTGCACTTGGTTGTCATTCCTCTGAACTTTGTTCTTCAGATCTTGATGGATATTTGCTAGCCTTATGCTTGAAGCTTTCTTGTAAGCTACTCCAGCTGGCTGTCAGCCTGTCCAGGCTCTGAGAGCTCGTTTTGGGATCTTCCTCTTTCCCTTTTCTGTCTTTCATAATAGGTTCTTTCTGAAATCTTTCCTTTGTTCCACTCTGAAAATACATTCTGGTTTCTAACTCATTTTCAAAAATGTTTATTTATTATTGAGAGAGAGAGAGAGAGAATGAGTAAGGGAGGGGCAGAAAGAGAGAGAGAGAGAGAGAGAGAGAGAGAGAGAGAATCTGAAGCAGGCTCCAGGCTCTGAGCTGTCAGCACAGAGCCTGTTGCAGGGCTTGAACTCACGAACTGTGAGATCATGACCTGAGCTGAAGTCAGATGCTTAACTGACTGAGCCACCCGGGTGCCCCTCTCTCTAACTCTTCATCTTCTTACTTCTTGATCTGCTTTTCTTCCACCTGATCTCTCAATATTCTCATCACCTTCTTATCGTGTCTTATTTTTTTGTTCTTTTTCCCTTCCCACTTTCAGCACT
Organism: Panthera pardus; assembly: GCF_024362965.1. NCBI lineage: Eukaryota > Metazoa > Chordata > Mammalia > Carnivora > Felidae > Panthera > Panthera pardus. Next base: position 20,031,889 of record NW_026526766.1, read on the forward strand.
CACTCCCAATATGGCAGAGATCCTTATTCCCTTCAGGGATCACATGACATATTTTTGTGTTAATGATAACTCTTTCTGTTCTTGGATAGGCTCCTTATCTTCCCCTTTGGCTTTTAAACTACAGAGAACCCCAGCCTTTCAGTTTATCTTTTGGTTTCCTGGGGGCAGGGTGGGATGGGGACATAACCTCCTTTGTTATGGAGGTATAGTGCACTGGCCTGGAGTCCCTTACCATCTCTGGCACTCCCTGCTTGATCTGCATAAGCTGTCATAATGCAGGACATGCCAGCTGTTTCCCTTCTGTCTTCTGGACTTATACCCACCCTTCCACCCTTGGGACTGGGAGTCTGCAAGCTACATTTTCCTGGTTCTCTTGCCAGCTGGCTTCTTGTTGGCCTCTGCCAGTGGGAGGCACTGGTGAAGGTCAACAGATGGGGAGAAGAAAGAAGATGTGGCTTCAGCCTCACTCAGTGTGGTGGTTTCTAGAGTGTGGTGGTTGTCAGCTCTAGGAATAGCTCTGTTTCAGTGTTTGCAGCCTTAGCTGAGGAGATCCATCTTCTGTGGATCTAACAGTGGCACTCCCAGCAGTAGCAAGAGTCCAGACTTACAGGCTTCATTCACCTCTTCACCATTAGTAACATCAGGACTTCACCCGTCTTCCTTTTTGCAAATCCAGGCCCGTCTCCCTTTGCTTTTAGCAGCCTTTTGTCACCTTTTAAACAATTTTCCGGGGCACCTGGGTGACTCAGTCACTTGTGTCTGACTTTGGCTCAGGTCATGATGTTGGACTTTGTGTCTGACTTTGGCTCAGGTCATGATGTTGGACTTTGTGAGTTCAAGCCCTGCATTGGGCTCTGTGCTGACAGCTCAGAGCCTGAAGCCTGCTTCAGATTGTGTCTCCTTCTCTCTGTGCCCCTCCCCTGCTCACACTTTGTCTCTCTCTCTCTCTCTCTCCCTCAAAAATAAGCAAACATTAAAAAAATGAAAATAATTTCCCTAAATTAAATACCCTTTGTTTGAAATACCTAAAATAGCGTCTGTTTACCTGACTGATTATACAAAACTACAACATGGTAAACCAAAAGCAAAAACACTGCAGCTTTTTTGCTTTGTTTATGGTAGGTTTCATCATCAACTGAAAGAAACTTTTATTAAAACCCTTCTCTCAAAGTTCCTACTTTGGGAAAACTTTATAGGTGTCAAAAACATAAAATCAACATCATTTTGGGTGTGGAAGACCAAATGCCTTGGATGGGGGTCAAGAATAAATCATACAACAAAAATCTAAGAGGGTAGAGAACAAGAACTGATATAGAGCAAAGAACATGACACTTAAAGTAAAAATTCCTGTGTTCAAAGTCAGCCTTCTTTATTTACTAACCCTATAATGATTGCCAAATCTTGTAATCTCTTTGAACCTCCATTGCCTCACTTAAAAAATGATGACAACAGCATCCATTCTAACTCATAAAGTTATAGTGAAGGCCAACTGAGAAACGTATGTGGAAGTGTTAGGCAAACTTGATACTGTTCCAAGGGACGTTACTATGGGAAATATTTTTAAAGCCTGGGTTCTGGTTGATGCCCATCTGGTTGATGATTTTATAAACAGTCATACACTTATAGGTACTTAAATGTTTGAGAGCTCAGTGCATGAAGTGAGTATTTTTTCACTGAAGTATAATTGAATAAAACATCATATTAGTTCAGGTGTACATCATAATGATTCAACATTTGTATGCATTGTGAAATGATCACCACATCAAATCTATTTACCATGTCACCATGCAAAGTTAATTTTTTTTTCTTGTAATGGGAACTTTAGGATTTACATTCTTGGCAACTTTCACATTTGCAATACAGTGTTATTGACTATAGTCCCCATGCTGTACATTACACCCCCCCATGACTTATTTTATAACTGGAAGTTTGTACCTCTTAATCTCCTTCACCCATATCACTCCCTCCCCTCTGGCAACCACCTGTCTGTTCTCTGTATCTATGAGTTTTGTTTTCTTTGTTCATTTGTGTTGTTTTTTTGAAATCATATGTTTGTCTCTTAAAATTTATTCTACTTAGGATAATACTCTTAAGGTTGATCTATGCTGTCACAAATGGCAAGATGTAATTCATTTTTTTTTTTTGTATCTGAGCAGCATTCTATTTATATACACCACATTTTTATCCACTGATTGAAATTTAGATTATTTCCATATCTTGGCTTATGTAAATCATGCTGCAGTGAACACAGTGGTACATATATCTTTTTAATTAAGTGTTTTTGTTTTCTCCAGATTAATACCCAGAAGCAGAATTGCTGGATTGTCTGGTAGTTCTATTTTTTTTTTTTTTTTTTTTTTTTGCAGAACCTCCTTATTGTTTTCCATAGTGGCTGCATTAATTTATATTTCCACCAACAGTACACAAGGGTTCCCCTTTCTCCACATCCTTGCCAGTGTTTGTTATTTTCTTGTCTTTTGATAAGAGCCATTCTGACAGATGTGAGGTGATAGCTCATTGTGGTTTTGATTTGCATTTCCCTCACTTTTAGTGATGTTGAGCATCTTTTCATGGGCATTTCATGTTGACGATGTCTTTTTTGGAAAAACGTCTATTAAGATCTTCCTTTCTTGTTGTTTTATGAGTTCTTTATATATTTTGGATATTAAGCCCTTGCCAGATACGATTGCAAATATCTCCACTCATTCGGTAGGTTGTCTTTTTATTTTGTTGATGGTTTCCTTTGCTCTACAGAAGCTTTTTACTTTGATGTAGTCCCATCTGTATATTTTTGTTTTTGTTGCCATTGGTTCTGGAATCAGATTCAAAATGATATTGCTAAGCCTAATGTCAAGGAGCTTACTGCCTTTCTTCTAGGAATTTCATGGTTTCTAGTTTTATATTTAAGTCTTGAATGCATTTTGAGTTAATTTTTGTGTACCATGTAAGATAGTGGTCCAGTTTCATTCCTTGGCATGTGGCTGTCCAGTTTTCCCAACACCATTTATTGAAGAGACTGAACTTACCTCATTCTTTTTTCTTGTTTCCCTTGTCATAAATTAATTGATCATATCTGTGTGATTTTATATCTGGATTTTCTGTTTTGTTCTATTGAACAAATATCATGAAACAGATATGATCATAAATTAATTGATCATATCTGTGTGGTTTTCTATCTGTATTTTCTATTTTGTTCTATTGATCTGTGTATCTTTTTTCATGTGAATACCATACTGTTTTGATCACCATAGCTTTGTAGTGTAATTTGAAATCAGTGTGATGTGTTTAGTTTCCTTCTTTGTTCTCAGGATTGCTTTAGCTATTCTGGGTCTGTTGTGGTTTTATACAAATTTTAGGATTGTTCCATTTCTGTGAAAAATACCATTGGAATTTTGATAGGGATTGCTTTAAATCTGTAGATTGCTTTGGGTAATATGGACATTTTAATAATCTTCTAATCCACGAACATGGAATATCTTTCTATTTGTGTCATGTTCAATTTCTTTCATCAGTGACTTACAGTTTCTAATGTACAGGTCTTTACTAACTTTGTTAAATTTATTGTTATATTTTTTCTTTTTGGTGCAGTTCTAAATGGGATGGTTTTCTTAATTTCTCTTACAGTTCATTATTAGTGTATAAAAACGCAACAGATTTTTGTATGTTGATTTTGTGTGCTGCAACTTTACTGAATTTTTTTATTCTAACACTTTTTTTGTGGGTTCTTTAGGGTTTTCTATATATAAAATTCACATAGTTCATAAATAGTGACAGTTTTATTTCTTTGTTTCTAATTTGGATGCCTTTTTTTCCCTTTTCCTTGCTTCCTTGCTCTGGCTAGAATTTCCAATACTACGTTGAACAAAACTGGCATGAGTGGGCATCCTTGTCTTGTTTCTGATCATAAGGAAAAGTTTTCAGCTTTTAGTGGAGTATGACAGCTGTGGGCTTGTCCTATATACTCTTAATTATGTTGAGGTATGTTCCCTCTCTACCCACTTGGTTGAGAATTTTTATCATAAATTGATATTTAATTTTGTTAAATGCTTTCTCTACATCTATTTAGATGATCATATGATTTTTTTATCCTTCATTTTGTTAATGTGGTGTATCATTTTGGTTGATTTGCAGATGTTAAACCATCATTGCATTCCTAGAATAAATCCCACCTGATCATATTGTATGATCCTTTTAAATATGTTTTTTTTTAAATTTTTTTAAATGTTTATTTCTGAGACAGAGAAAGACACAGCATGAGTGGGGAGGGGTATAGAGAGAGGGAGACACAGAATCAGAAGCAGGTTCCAGGCTCTGAGCTGTCAGCACAGAGCCCGATGCAGGGCTCGAACTCATAAACCATGAGATCATGACCTGAGCTGGAGTCGGTTGCTCAACCAACTGAGCCACCCACGCACCCCATTGTATGATCCTTTTAATGTAGTGTTGAATTTGGTTTACTCATATTTTGTTGAGGGCTTTGGCATTTATGTTGCTCAGGAATATTGGCCTGCAGTCTGTGTGTGTGTGTGTGTGTGTGTGTGTGTGTGTGTGTGCGCGCGCGCACGCACACACATGGTTTTATCTGGTTTTGGAATCAGGGTTTTGTTGGCCTCATAAAATGAACTTGATAGTGTTATTTACTTTTACATTTTTTAGAATAGTTTGAAGAGGTTGGGTACTAAATATTTGAATATTTGGTAGAATTCACCAGTGAAAGCATATGGTCCTGGACTTTGTTGAGAGTTTTTTGGTTACTGATTCAATCTCCCTTAGTAATAATAGTTTTATTAAGATTTTGTGTTTCTTCATGATTCACTGCTGGAAGATTGTATGTTTCTAGGAATTTATACACTTCTAGGTCATCCAATTTGTTGATATATTATTATTCATAGTAGTCTCTTAAGGGTTTTTGTATTTCTTTGGTATCAGCTGTAATTTCTCTTAAATTTGTGATTTTATTTGAGCTCTTTCTCTTTTCTTAGTCTAGCTAAAGGTTTGTTGATTTTGTTCACCTCTTCAATGAATGAGCTCTTTCATTGGTCTTTTCTATTGTTAGTTTCTGTTTGTGCTCTGATAGTTATTATTCCCTTTCTTCTATTAATTTTGGGCTTTGCTGATTCTTTCTCTAGTTCCTTTAGGTGTAAAGTTAAATTGTGTGTTTGAGATTTTTCTTGGTTCTTGAGGTAGGCCTATATTGCTGGGAACTTGTCTCTTAGGACTGCTTTTGCTGCATCCCATAGATTTTTGGTATGTTATATTTCCATTTTCATTTGTCTCGGTATTTTTTTAATTTCTTCTGTCTTTTTTCATTGACCCATTCATTCAATGGCATGTTGTTTAACCTCCACATATTTATAATTTTTCCCTTTTCTTCTAGTGATGGATTCCTAGCTTTATACTGTTGTGGTTGGAAAAGATGCTTGGTATGGTTTTAGTCTCCTTAAATTTATTGAGACTCGTTTTGTGGTCTCCTGTGGCCTCTGTCCTGGAGAATGTTCCATGTGCACTTGAGAAGAATGTATGTTCTGCTTTCGGATGGAATATTCTGTAGATCTGTCAAGTCCATGTGGTCTAATGTGTCATGTAAGGGTTGATGTTTTATTATTTTCTATCTGGATGATCTATCCACTGAAGTAAGTGGGGTATTTAAATACCTTACTATTAATGTATCATTTTCAGTTTTTCTCTTTAGTTCTGTTAGTACTTACTGTATGTATTTATATGCTCTTATGTTGGGTGGATAAAAAATGTTTACAAATGTTACATCTTCTTGCTGGGTTGACCCCTTTATCATTATGTAATGTCTACTTTGTCTTTTATTACAGTTTTAATTAAAAAAAATTTTTTTTTTTTGAGAGAGAAAGCATGAGTTGGGGAAGGGCAGAGGGAGAGGGAGTGAGAATCCTAAGCAGACTCCACGCCCAGCACAGAGCCTGATGTGGGGTTCAATCTCATGACTGTGAGATCATGACCAAAGATGAAATCAAGAGCAGGGTACTAAACTGACTGAGCCACACAGGTGCCTTGTCAATATTCATTTTAAAGTATTTTTTGTCTGATACCAGTACAGCTACCTCAGCTTTCTTTGATTTCCATTGCATGAAACATCTTTTCTACCCCTTCACTTTCATTTTGTGTATGTTGTTACATCTAAAGTGAGTCTCTTGTAGGCAACGTGTGGATGGGTCCTTTTTTTTTTTTTTGGTTTTAAATCCATTCAGCTGCTGTATGTTATTTGATTGGAGCATTTAGTTCATTTACTTTGAAAGTAAGTATTGGTAGGTATGTACTTATTTCTACTTTGTTGTTTTTTTGGTCTGTTTTATATTTCCCCTCTTTTTCTCTTGGTTTCTTCTCTTGTGATTTGATGACTTTCTATAGTGTTGTGCTTAGATTCGTTTCTCCTTGTTTTTAGTATCTGCTATGGTTTTTTCCTTTGTGATTACCATGAGGCTCATCTCTAACAGTCTGTATATATAAGAATGTATTTTAAGTCGATAGTGAGTTTGAAAACATTCTCAAACTCTACATTTTTGTATCCCACTCTCCACATTTTATGTTTTTGATACCATATTCTACATCTAATTTTGTGTCCCTTAACTAATTATTATAGTTATGTTTATTTATACTACCTTTGTCTTTACATTTTCATATTAACTTTATAAGTAGTTAATCCACTACTTCTACTATATATTTACCTTTACTAGTGAGATTTTTACTTGAATTTTTTTTTCTTGTTACTAATTAGTGCCCTTTCTTTTCAGCTTAAACAAGTTCCTTTAACACTTCTTGTAAGGCTGGTTTAGTATTGATGATCTCCTTCAGCTTTTGTTTGCATGGAAAACTATTTACCTCTTTCAATTCTGAACAATAACCTTGCTGGGTAGAATATTCTTGTTTGCAAGTTTTTTTCTTTCTGTACTTTGTGTATATCAAAGTAAACCCTTTTGGCATGCAAAATTTCTGCTGAGAAATCTGCTGATGGTCCTATAGGGTTTCCGTTGTTCATAACAATTTGTTTTTCTCTTGCTGCCTCCCCCCCCTTTTTTTTTTGAGAGAGAGAGAGAGAGCGAGAGCACGCATGAGGGAGTGGCAAAGGGAGAGGGAAAGCAAGAATCCTAAGCAGGCTCCGTGCTCAGCATGGAACCTGACTTGAGGCTCGATCTCATGACTGTGAGATCATGACCTAGGCTGAAGTCAAGAGTAGTTCGCTGAACTGACTGAGCCACCTGGGCACCCCTCTCTTGCCACTTTTAAGGTTCTCTCCTTATCCTTAACTTTTGACATTTTGATTATTATGTATCTTAGTGTGGGTCTCTTTGGGTTTGTCTTCTTTGGAAGTCTCCCTGTTTCCTGAATATGGGTGTCAGTTTCCTAACCCAGATTAGGGAGGTTTTCAGCTATAATTTCTTCAAATAAATTTTCTGCCTCTGTCTCTCTCTCTTCTTCTGGGGGCCCTATAGTGCAAATATTATTTCTCTTGATGTTGTCTCATAGATAGTTCTCTCAAGCTGTTTTCATTTTTTTAAGATTATTTTTTCTTTTTGTTGCTCTGTTTGGGTTTGTTCCACTGCATTGTCTTCCGTGTTACTGATTTGTCTTCTGCTTCATCTAGTCTGCTGTTAAACGCCTCTAATGTATTTTTCAGTTCAGTTTTGTATTTTTCAATTATGTGATTTTTTGGGGGTACTTTCTTATTTTTTTTTGGTCTGTTGAAGTTTCTGATGTGTTCATCCATCTTTCCCCCAAGTTTGGAAAGCATCTTTAAGACCATTACTTTGAATTCTTTATCATAATTTATATTATAAATTATCACTGTTTCATTAAGGCTTGTTTCTAGGGTTCTATCTTGTTCTTTTATTTAGAACATATTCCTTTCTCCTCATTTTGTTTGTCTCTCTATGTGTATTTCTATGCATTTTATTTATCAGGCAGGCTGTTTCTCCCAGTCTTGCAGGCATGTGTAAGAGATGAAGCTTATTGTTTAACCTTGCCCTGGCTCTTGAACTTTGTGGTTGTCTTAGCAAGCTGTTTTTTTTTTTTTTTTTTTTTTTGTCCGTCTTAGTTATTGAGGATGTGCCAAGACTTGTGAGTGTTCCAGAAAGCAGGATCTCAGCACCTAGTTTCAGACTAATTGGAAATTAGACCCTCAGGCAGTAGCTTTTAAGGTATGCAAATGAAGGGGCGCCCGCGGGGCGGGGGAGGGGGGCAGGGGGGGGTTCAGTTGGTGGTTAAGCATCCCACTCTTGGTTTGGGTTCAGGTCATGATCTCAAGGTTTTGTGAGTTCGAGCCCTGCATTGGGCTCTGTGCTGACAGCATGGAGCCTGCTTGGGATTCCCTGTCTCCCGCTTTCTCTGCCCCTCACCACTCACACTGTCTCTGTGTCTCTCAAAAATAAATAAACTTAAAAAAACTGGTATGTAAATGTATACAGTCCCTTAGGACTGCAACTGTAGACCCTGCTGGCCTCCAGACAAAGTGATCAAGGGGTGTTCCCTTCATGAGAGATGCAAAACTGGGGGCTTTAGATGAGTGTGTGAGCTCTTTTCTGGGAGATCCTGGTGAGCTGTAGCGAGGCCAGGTGAGGCTCAAAGGTGGTGTACCCAGCCTCTGTTCCCCAAGAGCCCTTCCATCACCTCCAGATGTGTGGCAGTCTTGAAGCCTGCCCCTTTGCCTAAGCTCCAGGTTAAGTAGATAAGCCTTATTCACAGTAAGACTAGGAGTGTATTTCAGTCTGGTGTCTGTGCAGTACCCTGGGGATGGTAGTCTGCCAGGAACTGTTTTTTTCAATTGTTTCAGGCACATGGGGCCCAGAAACGCAATCCCCCTTGGCTACCTGAGCCAGATGCTCAAGGCGTGTTCCCTGTGTGCACTGTGTGGGGGCCGGCTTTGGCAGGGCCCTGGTAGAGTGGTGCATTGGTCAGGGTGCTTACCTGACCAGCTTGATGGGGCTGTGGTGGAGCTTTGTGTGTGGGGGGGGGGGGGGTGGAAAAATGATTGATTCTTAACTAAGATCAAGGCATCAAATAATTTCTGATACTGCTCTCATTTGGATAAATTGGCTAGAAATAACTCATCCTTTTGGGAACACAGGTTTTTTTTTTTTTTTTTTTAAATCTCTAACTGGGAACCAGAATGCTGACCTGCCTTCTGAATGTGTTGTATGTATTAATTAACTGCATATGATTGAATAGCATCCTCAAGACGAGCGTGTAAATGCCAAGTGTTCTCACTGATAATAAAGCAGATACTTTCTTGATGGGGTTGTCATGAGGATTAATAATTTAATTGCGGCAGAGTGCTCTGATATTCTTAGATGAAAAGTACCATATAACTTTGAAGAGGAATATTATCAAATAGCTTCTGCTTTGGTTCCTGAAAGAGCAAGGCAAAATAAGGCAATGCTGATCTGCAGGTGCCTATCTAAATTTTTCTCTCTCCTTTTAGAACAGCAGGAGTTTAGAAATGGGGTTCATCAATGAGGCCTGTAACAGAGTATTTAGGAATTTCCAATTCTTGTTCTCTAGTAGGCTCATAGTGTTATTTCAGGATGATTTCTTCAAAGTCGTCAACAAATATTGCACTGGGAATTAACCAGTGCAAACACTTTTCTTTTGATGGGAGCAAAATGCGAGTGCCCATGTGACTTTGTCATTTCCTGTACTCCAGCCACACTGGCTTCCTTGCTTTTCTTCCTATTTGCTAAGCTTTTTTATAAATTTTATTTAATGTTTATTTTTGAGAGAGAGGGAGCAAGAGAGTGAGCACAAGTGGGGGAGGGGCAGAGAGAGGGAGACATAATCCGAAGCAGGCTCCAGGCTGTGAGCTGTCAGCACAGAGCCAGATGCAGGGCTTGAACTCATGAACTGTTAAGATCATGACCTGAGCCAAAGTCAGAAACTGAACAGACTGAGCCACCCATGCACCCCTTGCTGAGCTCTTTTAATTTGGCTTCTGACTTTTGCATTGTTATATGTAGCTTTTCAGAGGACTGAGCATGGTCACTTTTGTCCTTCCAAATCTCAGATCATGCCCCCTCCTCAAAGAGGCCACCCTCTCAGGACTCCCTCTTGTCCCTAGATCCATTCGTTTCTGTCATACCAACTTTTCTGATTGTCATTAGTACTTACTGGTGTGAATCGTGTATCTTTTTAATGACCTGTTTCAGGATGTACTGTTTCCCTCCAGGAAAACATTAAATGTGTGGAGGTGGATTTTATTTATTTATTCTCTGCTCCTTGCCACTGTCTAGCACATAATGATTGTTCAGTGGAGTTTGTTGAATGAATTTTTTTGGTCTTGAACAAAATTATCCAACAGGTCATCAGTAAATTAGGTTAGCTTTGAACTGTGTATAATAGAGGCTTGGAGTGAAAAACTGTAATTTCCTCTTAGCAAATTTCTATAAAATCATGAATATCAAAATAGACATAAGAGTAAAAGATGATACAGAATCCAATAATGCAAGGCTTAAAATCCCTAGCCCAACCTAAAGGATTACATTATTGACATTTTCTTTTCTCTGTGCTTGATTTTGTGATTCTATACTTTGGGACTTTTAGTCATTGAGAAATGCAAAATCAGAGGTCTGCAAACTAAGGCCTGTATCCAACTGCCTGGGTTTGTGAATAAAGTTTTATTGGAACACAGTCATGTTTATTCTTCCTATATTTTCTATACCTGTTTTTATACAAGGGCAGAGCTGAGCCAGTAAAGCCCAAAATACCTTTCCAGAAAAGTGCTCACCCTTTTCTTAGAGTATTGTTTTCCCACCTCTTTTTCTTTTATTAAAGTCTATTTGACATATAATGTGTAAATTAAAAGGTACGTGTTAATTTGATACATTTATATATTGTATGATTACCATTGCAGTGATAATTTTACCAACTCTTTGAGAGCTGGAAAAATTTCAAGAACTTTGAAGTATGTACATTGATCTAAGGAATTGTTAGTGGCAGATTCTGTTCTATGGAATTTTGTGATGTAATCTTCTACTCTTTTAAGAACAAGGAGGTAAACAAACATAGGGGGGAAAAAAAAAAGCAAGCCAGAAAAACCTCCTTAAAATATCCTCAGGCAAAACTTGGAGAGTTTCATTCCAAAAGGAGCTTTGTTGGAATGAATGAAACGCTGATATTGTTTGTGCTTTCATGCCAACTCTTATTTATAGGAAGCAGGCTATTTTGTCGGCATGCAGATTGGAGTCTCCTGTTTCAGAGTGCAGAATTTGAAGGAGAGAGAAGGGGAAAGATTGGCTCGCTTTTAACCACAAAGCGAGTTGTTAATTATAAGAAGAATGATTGTCATCGTGTGTGTACTGTGTAAGCCATGGATTGCGTCAGGTGCCTCCAAGCGTAATGTTTTATTCTTGCAGCGACCTCCACGGCAGAAGCTGGTAGCTCTGTTTTACACATAACTGCTTCAGGGCTCAGAGGACTGCAGTAACTTGCTCAGGGTCCCCTAGGTGATCAGAGGTGGCCTGGAATTAGAATTCATGTCTGTTTGCTCTTCCCTGGGAGCGCAGCAGTTAGAAAAGTAGGGACTGCACTTTAAATACAGGAAAGGCGTGTTGTACACTTTACTGTACTTCAAATGTACGCGATTTTATTTGTCGGTGATGCTTCAGTAAAGCTGGAGGAAATGTACGCATACATACTCTCTGGAAAGGCACATCTCCTCCAAGGAAAATGTTAATCCTCACATCCTGCCCTTGTGAGTGAGCCCAGGCTGGGGGCTTCTCAGTACAGTGCAGGGGTCAGCAGGCCACTGACTGAGCTGCTTTTACGGGAAGCACCTTTCCCTGTTGACTCCCAGATCTTTCCTTGGGGAGGAGCGAGGTGTGCTGCTTTGACAGAAGTGGGGAAAAAACCAGAAGAAAGTGCTCTCTCCAGCACTTACCTGTTAATTTGAAATGCCGTCAGTGAAGTCGGCTACCTGCAAGGTTTTAAAGTGAAACACTTTCCTTTGCAAAGACAGCTTTTGAGAAAAAGTCTCCTTTTAAACATTCCATGACTTCGGTCAAAGAGCCGGGAACCTGGTATTAAAGATTACAGCGCTGTCAGAAGCTTCCGCCAATGAGAGTGCTCCTGTCATTCACACTGGGGCTTGCTCAATATTTCTCCTGTTCCTTGCTTGCACCCTGACAGCTCCTAAGTCTCAGGGGACTAGGGGATCTTTCTTTACCTTTTTATTTCGTCTCTAAAGTGTGTATATTTATGGGGAGACTATGTTGTGGGGGTAGGGGACGGGGGGAAGTTTGGCTGAGAATAGGGCTCAAGGCGGAACAATTTTTGTGCCTTTTTCGTTACTCTTGACAAAATTTTAAATAAAAATGTTGGCCATTTGTTCAGCCTTTCCCCTCCCTAGCTAATATTTAAAAGCATTCAATTAAGATTTTCTAATGTGTCCAATGAGTTAAACTGTCCTATGATATTAGAAAAATATTACGTATATAAATAAAATACGTCAGAGCATTAAAAAGCTATTACACACACTGAACATAAAATGGCAGAATAATGATGGATCCCGCCATGCAGGAAACATATTCAAAAATATTATCTTCCTGGTAATGAAATGCCATCCGTTTCATTTTAAGCTAAATACGTTAGACATATCAGTGGAGTCTGTGCTGACACAGCAGTGAGTTGAAATTGAAAATCTGAAATTATATATATGATTGGACACAGTGTTAAAGTAATTTATAGGAAAAACCACGAATGTGCTGGGTCTGCACCTTCTGGTGAACTCATTTTATAGAATCAGATAGAGGAAAACTCTACCATTTCTAATGTGCAGTTAGAATGGCAGCCCGCCAGGGCCCCAATATATTCAGTATGAAAAGGGAGAAGAAAGGCAGACAGAGACAGGGGGTGGGCAGGGATGGGGGTACAGGAGCAGCCAGGGAAGGGGGGTGATGGGCTGGGGGGGGGGAAGAGCCAGGGGAAGAAGCAGGACCTCGGAGGCTTGCTTCAAATTACAGCAATTCTGCATAAGCCATCAGGAAAATGGCATTCGCTTTCATTGCTCTGACCTAATGGCATATAGCAGCTAGGGGAGCTGTATTAGCTATCAGGGCAAGTGGGAGATAACAGGAGAACCTGTGCAGGGACAGGTTCCAGCGAGGCTGTGGCTGGGCTCTCTGTGACACCACTTGCCGAGGTGATAGTCAAGCCCCCGGTGGAGATGATCTGACCCTGAAAGTTCAGGGGAATCCAGAGTGCCGACAGGAAAGGAGGTGATGGATGCCACTCACAGACCCACTTGAATCGCCTGTTAGTCTGGCTGCTCTCTCTCCCTCTCTCTCTGACCCACTTTCTTCTTTATTTTTTTCAACATCGTGCGTGTTTGGCCACAAAGTACAGTGGGAAGTGGGGTAAGCTGGAGATGAGGAGAAAAACAAGACTGTGCTTTTGTGTGGAGATGTGTGACGAATTGGTACCCTGATGTGCTTTTCGTCTTTCATTTATATCCATAATCCTGCTTGAAATGTGGATTATTTATTCATACAGGGCTGGTCTCCTCCTGGAACACCAGGGAGCCGCTGCTGTGCATTTTCATTTGGTGGCCGCACTGGCTGAGGCAGAGGTGGTATGGTTCCTCCAGAAGTGTCCTTTCTAAACCTTCTCTCGTTTTCAGAGAGAAGAAAGAAAGGTTTGAACATAAAAGAGAGAAAGGAAGAAGGACGGATGTTTTTCATCCTACAGCAGACGGCAAGCTCTAGAGCAGGAAGTGCAGAATGGAGGCAGTGAGTGTTGATGGCCTTGAGTGATAAAGTGCCACCACACCCTCTGGTTATGTTACTGTCCCCTGGCACCAAATAGCCCAGGGATTTTCGAAGTGTGACATAACTAGAAGAGTAAAAAAAAAAAAAGATCAAGAATGTATGTGGAATTTTTCTTCCTAAGCACTCATGGTGTTTCCTATTTACTTTAATAACATTGGTTGCCGGTTACTGGGGATTTACGCCGTGGCAGACACTGGGCTCGTAGGTATGATCTGACAGCCTCATGACCTAGAGGCTGTTGTGCCTCCCATTTTGGTTTATGGAGGTCAGGGGACCTTCTGCAAGGATACAGGGACAACGAGTGCCCCAGATTACAAACTCTCAACTCCTCATAGTCTTTGTGAGGCAAACATCTTCAGCCCAGTTTCATGCCAGTCATTACGGATGAATGGAGAGGTTAAATGACTGGCATCACGGCAGCCTTTCCTGAACCTTTTCTGAATCTTCCAGCTAGCTCGGCTGGCTCCTCTAGCGCCCTGTGCCTTCCTTGGTAGCATGTAGCACAGGTTGTAATTTGTATTTCTGTGTGCTTAGTAATTGTCTGCCCTGGACACTAAGTTCATGAATACAGTAGCCGTGTTGCTGCCGTGTCTCTAGGGCTTAGGACAGTGACTGGCACTCAGCAGGTACTCCTTCAGTGTTGGTTACATGGATGGATGGATGGATGGATGGATGGATGGGTAGTTGTATTTTCATTGATAATCCATAATAGACCTGGGGCTGGGAACTTACAGGTCATCCTCTAGACTACTTGTCATTTTTCAGTTGCATCTGTGGTTTTAGTTGTTCTTTCCAAAAAAAAAAACCAATCCACTTTGATAAAATCAGAGCATTTAGAGATTGCAGCAAGTCCAGTGGGATATCAAGTCTACCATTCTCCCTAGTACTAAATGACTCTTAGCCTTTAGGTTTCTGCTCTGATACGTCCTGAGATGATACGCTCCGTGTATCACATGACAATCTGGTCCTTGCTTTATAGCGGTGGTTTGTAAATGGCATTTTGTAGAGAGAATCAAACCTATTTCTGGAAGTGTCATCATACTGGTCTTTGCTTCTCTAGAGCTCCACACAGCAGGCCTTTTTACACCTACGAAGACAGGCCTTTAGATGTGTGAAGATAGCTATCATGTTTTACACTTGCTTCTCTTTTGCAGGCTACATCTACCCAGTTCTTTCAGCCTTGCCTTATGTGTTTCTGGGCTTAACACCATCCTGGTCATCTTGGATGGTCAATGTGTCCTTTAAAATACTCAACGCAACTAAAATCTTGGACACCGTGTTCCAGATGTGATTGAATTTTTCTGTGATTATTGCTTTCTAGTATTTGAACATCCTAATGTGAGGCAGTCTGATAGTAAGGAAGATTTCGTAGCAGCCAGACCAGAGTGTTGACCCTTGTTAAATTTATGGCCAGGTAAAACTTGTTCAGTTCATTCATTCACTCAGCAAATATTTCTTGAGCCAGTACCATACACTAGCCAATGGGCAGACCCTGGGAATGTGAATGAGGCATGATTCTGGTGCGAGCTGAGGACCTGCCGATCCGTTGGATGAGACATAGAAGTTAATAATTATTACATTGTTTAACCATAAGATGCATGTATTTTTTAAGCATTTTTTACTTTTTGGAGAGAGAGCATGAGCAGGGAAGAGGGGCAGGAGGGGAAAGAGAGAATCCCGAGCAGCCTCCACACTTAGGAGTCCAACGTGGGGCTCGATCCCATGATTCTGGGATCATGACCTGAGACGAAATCAAGAGTCAGACACTCAACCGACTGAACAACCCAGGAGCCCCATAAAATGCCTGTTTTCAATTGTTTTATCACTTTGATTTTATATACTATTTATAATGATTGGTGTTTTTAAAAACGTGGTTTTGTAATTGAGGAAATATGGCAGTTGCAGTATTATAAACATAAGTCTAATAGTATGTGTGAGGTCACGTTCTGATACAAGGGATTGATGATCATCTTTGTTTGGGATGCACAAAGCTTCACGGAAGAGAAGACCAGTGTTTTCAGGCCTTGATGGATGAGCCATGGTTTGCCAGTCTTGTGGTGACAAGGGAGCAGAATAAGAGGGGAATGTGACTGCCAAGTGAGGCAGAGAAGCTGGGCAGTCCTTTCTTGTGTGAGCAGCAGGAGGAAAACTGGGCCTCACTGTTGAGAAAAACTTCCCCCACAAGAAAGATGATCATGAATGTCATAAAGAAGCATATCTAATTGCTATAAAAGTTCATAAGTGAAAAAAGACGGAAGCTACTTGGAATTGTAAGAGGAGACATCTGGAAAGATATCATGAATTTGCATCAAGAGCAGCATTTGCAGTGTTACCTGCAAAGGAGGGTAGAATTTCAGAGAAGATGGGAGGAGTGTGTTCCAGCGAGAAGAAGCAGCATGAGCAAAGACCTAGAGGTGGGAGAGACTGGAAAAAGTGTGAACAATTGCAAGCAGTTTAGTTTGAATGGGGCTTGGCATTTGGACAGAGAAGTGAGAGGTGGTAACTCAGAACACATGGGAAAGACCCGAGTTTCCACAGTCTCTACCAAGTGTGAGTGTGTGACAGTCCAGCATGCTTGGGCTCAGATACTTCGAGTTCAATCTGGAATGCATGGTGTGAGGCATAGGCTGATCTTGGTGTTGGTTCAGTCTTGGTGTTGGTTTGCTGTAAATAGACGCAAATGCGATTATTGATGGTTCCCTTTACCAGAAGTCAAGGAACTGAGAGAAGGGTGGAGATGGGGGAAGCACATCATCAGGAATTTTGACTTGAGCTCCATTAGGTTCTTGCCTTGTGTCATTTCTCATCTGAAGGCTTCTGTAGAGGGCCTTACTTCTGGCATGTCTTTATTTCCATGGTTCCCAATTTCAGCACAATTTCCCCCCTGCTGGGTAGATACAGTTTACTCAACTCTGTCCCTACAATTTCCTTTGTAAAGTGTGGAACCTTTCATTTAGTGGTCAGATTTAATTGTGTTGGCTTTGTTCAAACATTCCATCCTGTCAAGTTCTCTTGGGATCTTGAAACTTTCATTCAGCACATCACTTCTCTCTCCCAATGTTATGCTGTTGAAAGTTTTATACCTGTGTTTTTCATCTGTATCCAAATCAGTGATAGCAAGTTTCAAAAACGACAGAATCAAGGAATGAACTCTCTAGCACTGAACTAGAGATGTGGCTGGGGCTTGACCCTGTCAGGGAGTGTGTTTGAGTGTTCGCATCCATCACAAAATTAGAATCACAGGGTCCTTCTAAAATGTTTTGCTGACGTCAAGACAAACAGTATTCATGACAAGCTTCTAAACACCTTTGAGATTCTATCAAAAAGGAAATGGGGTTCCTGTGGCTTAGAGATATGACTGAAAATTATTCTGCAAGATAGAGAAATTCTCTCTGATCTAGCTTCTCACGCTGCCATCCGTATGAATTCCTTTCTGTGAAGTCTCAACAGCCTCATTTACCCATTCTCTATAGCTGAGCTTTGATGAAATGTGCCCCCTGGCCCTTGGCTGTCTAGAAAGTCATCCAACATTGCAGGAAACAGAAGGGAAGTTCCTGCCTGGGAAGGCAGAATCTAATTTCCATTTTAGCTCTGCTTTTCCTTAAGTTAACTAATACCAGTTCTCCATGTGCTGTGAACTAAATTGTATTCTCACCACCCTGAAAATCATATATTGAAGCCTTCACTCTCACTGTGACTGTATTTGGAGATAGGTCTTTTGAGAAGATAATTTAAAGTTAAATAAGGTTGTATGGATGGAGCCCTAGTCCAATAGTGCTGGTGTCTTTATAAGAAGAGGAAGAGATGCCAGAGAAAAAAAAACTCATTCTGTGCACACAGAATAGAGACCGCATGAGGACACAGTAAGAAGTCTACCATCGGCAAGCCAATGAGAGAGGCCCCAGGAGGAACTAAACCTGTTGACGCCTTTATCTGAGAGTTTTAGACTACAGCACTGTGAAAAAGTAAATGTCTATTTCAGTCACCCAGTCTGTGGCATTTTGTTGTGGTAACCCTAGCCAACTAGGACACATATTACTATTTAAGCGAAACACAACCCCCCCCCCCCCCCCCCCCCCCCGCCAAACTAGTCTTGCTTTAAAAGCCACTTTTGGGGTTGCACCTGGGTGGCTCAGTCTGACTCTTGGTTTCAGCTCAGGTCATGATCTCACAGTTCTCTGAAACTTAACACCCCATTTCTCTGAATCAAAGTATCCCCAAATTGGGGGTACATGGGTGGCTTAGTTGGTTAAGCATCCGATTTCAGCTCAGGTCATGATCTCATGGTTCATGGGTTCGAGCCCCACATCGGGCTCTGTGCTGACAGCTCAGAACCAGGAGCCTGCTTTAGATTCTGTGTCTCCCCCTCTCTCTGCCCCTTTCCTGCTTGCACTCTCTCTCAAAAATAAAAATAAATAAACAAACAAACATCAAAGTATCCCCAGATATGAAGTACGCATGTGAGGGTGCACAAATGCAGAAACATTATATATGAACAATTTTAAGGTTGTCTTTTTCAGATTTTAATATATTTGCACTAAAAATGTCTTAAATAGTGTATACTCTTCATATGGCAATACTTCTCCCCTAAAAGTGGTTTTTAAGTGTTTATTTTGAGAGAGAGAGACAGAGACAGGGAAGGGCAGAGACAGAGGGAGAGCGAGTATCCAAAGCAAGCTCCATACTGTCAGCACAGAGCCTGACGCAGGGCTTGAACCCACAAACTGTGACATCATGACCTGAGCTAAAGTTGGATGCTCAACCAAATGAGCTACCCAGGTGTTCCCACCCCCACCCCCAAACGTGTTTTTGTCTGGAGTTTGTTTTTTAGAGAACACTGTTGCCTTACTGTAGGGGTCTCCTTGGATCTCTGTGGTTACTCTCTAATCGTGGGCCTCTAGTTGTCTTTGTCTTTTTTAGCTGTCTCTCATCAAGGGAGAGTTGTGGGGTTAGGTGGTGTAATTTTCCACTACTGCCTTAACAGGTTTTCACAAACTTAGAAGCTTTAGACAATACCCATTTATTCCCACACAGTTGAGCTACCTCACAGTGTGGCCTAAGTGGGCCCCTTAGTCTCACAAGGCTAAACTTGTTTTTTGGAAGCTCTGAGAACGAGTCTGTTTCCAAGCTTACTCAAGTCGCTGGCTGAGTTCAGTGTCCCGTGGCTGTAGCATTGAGGTGCCGGTTTCCTTGCTGACTGTCAACCAGGGACCGGCCTCTCCATCAGAGGCTCCTTGCTTTCCAGGTGGCTTCCGTTGCTGGAGAGCAATGGTCGATCAGGTCTCTCTCATTCTATAAATCGAATTTCCTTTTCTGTGACCAGCTGGAGAATATTTTTGGCTTTTAAGGTCTCACTTGATTAGATTGGACACACATGGATAATCCAGGCTACTCTCCTTAAGTTCCGTTACCTGATTACATCGGCAATGTCTCGTTTGCTATGTAAAGTAACATATTAACAGGTTCAGGATTTAGGGCATGGACCTTTTTGGGTGCCGTTATTGTTCCTTCAATGATGGGTTTCTAACTTCCAATTTTTCCCAAATTTACTGTTTACTCAGAGTCTTAGAGATGCTGTAGTATGTTTTCAAAATCCTTTAAGGTCATGTAGCTGGATGGGAGACAGTCGTTCATTTAACAAATATGCACTGGACCCCAATGATGTGTCAGACATTGTGCTACACCTGTAAATTGTGGGGGAAAAAGAGTACCTGTCCTTTGGGGACTTTAATTCTAGTAGGAGGGGACAGATTAAAAAAAAAAGTAAACGGGATTATAATTACCTTGAGTACTTTGAAAGAGAAAAAGAAAAAAAGAGTATCAGAGAGACCCACAGAGAGCACTTTAAGGTAATATAAAGTTGTCTTTGAGGAGGTGACTTTTCAGCTAAGATGAAAAATAGGAGATGGGCACCTGGGTGGCTCAGTTGGTTAAGTGACTGACTCTTGGTTTCAGCCCAGGTCATGATCTCATGGATGAGAGTTTGAGCCCCACGTCGGGCTTTGTGCTGACAGCGTGGAGCCTGCTTGGGATTCTCTCCCTCTCCCTCTGTCTCTGCCCCTCACTTGCTCTCTCTCTCAAATTAAATAAATACGGTTTTAAAAAAAAGTAGGAGAAGAAGCTAGTCCCACTGAAGTAAGGACCAGGGTGTGCTAGGGAGAGGGAAGGGCATTTGCAAATTACACACGCTTCACTTGTATTCAGTCACTTAATCCTTTCAACAATTGTATGTATTGGGCACTGTTATTCATCCCATTTTTCAAAGAAGATGCTGAAAGATTTGGGTCTAGTTATTTGGGAAGTCATCCCAGGAGGTACTATGAGGGAATGAGACAAGGAAGTGAAGAAGACAACCACTACGTTAGTAAGCAGATGATTGCTGTGGGCAGCCACACCTCCCAGACAGGCTAACTCAGTTGGTTTAGGTGGATCCCAAGCATTACAAAAAACAAACAAACAAACAAACTTGTGTATGACAAAACTTAACTTTTATTTGTTTAAGCCACAAAAAGTCAGGTGATTTTGCTGTTTGAACCTGAACACATTTCGAGCTGATACAATTCTGTGTATACGTGAGCACACAAATTAGCAATTAGTAATGTTGAATAAATAGGCAACAGAGGGATGTGTCCACCTTTTGCTAAGACCATCCTGTCAATGCCCTTTGCTCTCCAGGCCTGTGTCTTACCCTTTCAGTCTGTGCCCCATTCAGGCCTCAGAGTGATCATTTTTTAACACACAGACCTGACTCTGTCTGTGCTCTATTTGCGGGGAGCTCCCTTGATTTTTATCACTGGGATACTCCCTCCTTACGTGGTCAACTCCTGCTCATCATCAAGTTCTGTGTTTAGTGGCACTTCCTTGGTGAGGCCTTTTCTAAGACTGCATCATATAACAGAAGTCTGAGCTTCTCCTGGGCTCCAAAACTTGGAACCTGGAAAAAAATTAATCAGTCATTAAAAAAATTTTTTTTAATGTTTGTTTATTTTTGAGAGAGAGAGCGAGAAGGGGAGAGGCAGAGATCGAGGGAGACACAGAATCTGAAGAAGGCTCCAGGCTCTGAGCTGTCAGCACAGAGCCTGACGTGGAGCTTGAACCCACACAGACTGTGAGCCCAAGTCAGACGCTTCACTGATTGAGCCACTTGGGTGCCCCACATCAGTCATTTTTAAAAGCTGGCCAGGTGATTCTGACAGGTAGCCACAACTAAGAACCAATGTGTTCAAAGGACAGAGGGAGATGATTAGCAGAGGGAAGGAGGAGTCCATGCAGTATCACGTCCCATCGTAGAGTAAGAAAAAGGAGGAGATCAAGGTGAAGGTGAGGCAGAACCCATTAAAGGCAACATCCTAACAGGAAGAGGAAAAGCAAAGGGTAAAGAGAGTTTCTTTTCTGAGTATGATTGTGACGCTTCTCAAAAGATCCTGGGAAATGATGACCACTGGAGCAACAAAGAAGACCATGTTTCTGAGAGGGAAAGGAAGAATGAATTAGGCAAGTGCAATGTCTAGGTGAGACATGAAGCATAAAAAGAAAAACATTAAAACGGGTTGTTTCTGGGTGAAAGTTTGCTTAACTGAGGATTGAGGGTTGAATAACATGAATTAGTAGTTTGGAATTAAAAAAAAAATCAGGACCAATTTAGGAATAATTGTGAAGGGAATGGCACACACTATGGCTGGAATCCTCTAGTGACCCTGCCAGGCAGAGACCATCACTGCTTGTTGACTGTCCACGTGCTCCTGATTTCCCTGTCCTCTTGTGTCAGCTCCTTTATGAGAACCCCCTAGCTCTGTCTTTTCCTATCTGGCAATGAGATAGCGGAACCTCCATATGTCTAAACCCCTGTGCGACCTTGTAGAGCTGACTTCCACCCCCAACATACCATGAGTGAGAAATAAACACTTGTTGCATTAAACCACTGAGGTTTAAGGGTTAACTTGTTAAAACAACTCAGCTTATCGTGAACAACCCAATTTGGTGTAAGAGGAAAGAACAATCATGTTGGAAGAGGACAATATGGTTTGATGAAATGGGATTGAATCGAACGACTTCTCCAAATAAGATCTTGGCAAAAATCAAATAATTTTAGTACTGGAACACAGTTGTTAAAAGGAATTATGATAAAAGAGCTGAGCACTTTAGCAGGGTTTTTGAACACCCGTTTTGATCTCCCTGCAAAGAGGATGGAGATATTAAATTCTGTCCTGTAGTAATTCATGTGTGTGCTGTAAACTCAAGCATTTGTAGGATCCTTGAAACAATCACTGAATACATTCAGTGGGTGCTTACTGTGTGTAGATCAATGAAGTGGGCACTATGGGAAGATGTAAAAACATTATGAAGTATAAATTATCCCTAACCTTGAGTATTTTTCAGTGCAGAAGGGCAGAACTGACACTAGCAAATGGCATTAGGTTGTAGGAGGTGGAGGGGATGTAACTGGGAAAGCTTATTCAACGTGAGTTTTAATGTCTGATTTCAAATGTCTAAAGGCATAAAAGCTCAGAGGAAAATGGCACCCCTGAAGAAGGGTTGGAATTAAGAAAAAACAACATTGGGGACTTTTAGAAAGCTTTACAAGTCAAGGCCTATAGTCTATAAATTTTATGTAAACCATCGTTTTCCAGGATCCCATTTGGGAACAAAATTTGTCACTGGGTTTTTAAGATGGAAAGAAAATACATATATTCTTTATCAAGTGAATACAAACTCAATACTAAGGAAAATATACTAAATCTAATTCAGTGTGTGAAAGTGGAATTCATATGTTGAAGCAATGTCTTCTCTGGAAGTCATAATGGAATTATACATTACTTGATAATGTTTATTTCCCCCATTTTGGTTTGTATTTTTGGGTCGGCACAGATACAATTTTCAAAATTAATTGATTTTAGTATAATTGATTTCTTTTCCATACCACTGTAAAGCCTTAAGAAACACTGTTTTACTCCTCTACCCAAAATGTGACCATAAAATGGGGAGGGGGAGATGGTAATGCAGCGATTCTAAATTAACCCTTATCCTGCTGATGGCCATAAAGTAAAATGGCTGATGGCCATTTTGTGTATATGTGTATATGTTTTCATGTGTATTTATGTTATTAGGAATGGAGCTTAATATCTTCTCATACTTTTTTTTTTAAGTTTATTATTTTGAGAAAGAAAATGCTGCATGAGTGAGGGAATATATGTGTATATGTGTATATGTTTTCATGTGCATTTATGTTATTAGGAATGGAGTTTAATATCTTCTCATACTTTTTTTTTTAAGTTTATTATTTTGAGAAAGAAAATGCTGCATGAGTGAGGGAATATATGTGTATATGTGTATATGTTTTCATGTGCATTTATGTTATTAGGAATGGAGTTTAATATCTTCTCATACTTTTTTTTTAAGTTTATTATTTTGAGAAAGAAAATGCTGCATGAGTGAGGGAATATATGTGTATATGTGTATATGTTTTCATGTGCATTGATGTTATTAGGAATGGAGTTTAATATCTTCTCATACTTTTTTTTTTAAGTTTATTATTTTGAGAAAGAAAATGCTGCATGAGTGACGGAAGGGCAGAGAGGGAGGGAGAGAGAGAGAATTCCAAGTAGGCTCTGGATTGTCAGCACAGAGCCCTACATGGAGCTTGATCTCACAAACTCTGAGATCATGACCTGAGTCAAAATCAAGAGTTAGATGCGTAACCGACTGAGCCACCCAGGCGCCCTGCTATTCATACTTTTACATGGTGTTTTTATTTCCCTTTTTGTGAGAACTCTTGTTTGTCACATTTTCCCAATTTTTTTTTTTTTTTTTAATTTTTTTTTTCAACATTTTTAATTTATTTTTGGGACAGAGAGAGACAGAGCATGAACGGGGGAGGGGCAGAGAGAGAGGGAGACACAGAATCGGAAACAGGCTCCAGGCTCCGAGCCATCAGCCCAGAGCCTGACGCGGGGCTCGAACTCACGGACCGCGAGATCGTGACCTGGCTGAAGTCGGACGCTTAACCGACTGCGCCACCCAGGCGCCCCCCCAATTTTTTTTAAATTGAGTTGCCTTTAACTTTCTGGTTTTAGGAACATTTTAGGCACATCTATATATCCCTTTTACCATTTTATTTTTATTTTTATTTAATTATTTTTTTAGTAGGCTTCACGCCTAGCAGAGAGCCCAATGTGGGGCTTAAACTCACGACCCTGAGATCAAGAGTCTGACACTTAACCAACTGAGCCACCCAGGCACCCTACCCCCCCTTTTACCATTTTGAAAATGACTTTTTGCCCACTGTTTAGAAATGTTCTGTTTTATATTTCCTAATATATCAATATTACTTTTTAAGGTCTTTTAGGTTTTGTATCAGACTTAAAAAGATCTCTTCCAGGGGTGCCTGGGTATCTCAGTTAAGTCACTGATTCTCAATTTTAGTTCAGGTCATGATCTCACAGTTTTGTGAGTTCCAACCCCATGATGGGCTCTGAGCTGACAGTGTGGATCCTCCTTGGGATTCTCTCTCTTTCCCTCTCTCTTTCTCTGCCCTACCCCCACACTCGCTTGTTGTCTCTCTTTCACTCTCTCTTTCAGAATAAATGAATAAACTTAAAAATAAGATCTCTTCCAATTCTGAGATTAAACAAATATTTAATGTTTTTATTTAATTTTCTTTATTTGTAATGTTGACTGTCCTGGAATTTATTTTGGGGTAAGGCATGAGGAGAAGGTCTAACTTTTTTTTTCCAGCTGGCTAATTATCAAGTATTGTTGAGTAATAACCTTTCCCCTATTGATTTATAATTCTATCTTTGTCATGTAAAATTTTACCATAAGAAAAAAAAGAGATAAAACTTTGAGAAAATACAAAGTAAACATTTTTTAACCCCTAGAAGAATAACTCTAAGAATTAAATGTAAGTTAATTTTTAAAACAATGTACAGCATTTTTAAGGTAAAGCGAATTGATAAACAATTTTAAACTGAATAGAAATTATAATCAAGGAACATTTTATCTGCCGTTTTTGAAGTGCTGGTCTGATGATTAGTTAGCTACCCAGAGATCAGTTAGGGAGCTTAAAAATAGAGCGAGGGAATTCTAGTGTCTAGGGTAGGCTTCAGGCACTTGCAGATTTTCAAACTGTCCCTAGATAATTTTGATAGTACAGACAGATTTAGAAACCCTTGGTTCACATAGTCACAGAATCTTATTGATTCTATTTCTGTTAGGCCAACCATATATATATATATATATATATATATATATATATATATATAGTCTAGGACTTTCTTTAGGAAAAAGTATCAAATTCATATAATTTACAACTCCAGTATGCATATATGTCTAGTGTCCGTTCCTCAAAAGCACAAGACTTGACCAATTCTTCTGTCTTCTGAAAAGCATAGTTGGCAGTATGCCTTAGCAGGTGTTTTTATTCCCTCTTGTCTTACGCTCTGTGTTCATGTTGACTGGGCTGGGCTTATGTCCAGCCCTCTTTAACAACCTGTTTTTCCTCTTCAACCCCTTTCTTGGGCAGTAGCCCAGAGAAAAATCCTGCTCAGCTTCTCCCTTTCCCCCCAAGAACCTAAAGAAGAATACGTATTAAACCAGAAAATAATTTTTACTATAAAAGTTTATTAATTATATATGTCCCCCATGTTTGAAATAATTGAGTCAATCAGCAAGCAGCTTTTAATATGTAATAATTTCATATTTCTACTGGAGGAAACAAATTTTTATATCAAAACTAGATGTGTAATCTAATGAGAATTTCTTCCAGTGTGTTTAGAGGAGGCTTTTTATAAGATCACTGTAGCTGATCTGTCCACCCTTATGTACAGGTCAACACATCCACCTCACATCTTTGGTCTTCCACTTGTCCTTTATTCTTCCGTTTCCAAAGAATGTCAGGCTTGCATTCCTTTGTGCCTTTGAATTTGCTCTTCTTCCTGCCTAATATACTATTCTTAGCCCCCACTTTGATCATAATGAAATAACTATCTGAAAATGGTAATTCTGTAGTAATATTGACTTCATTATACTGTACTTATTTATTTATCTTATCTGCTAGACTATGAGTGGGCTTTGCTCTGGCAGTTGGCAAGAGTGTCACTCATTGAAACATGCAGTGGAAATCAGACCTTTAGGATGAGCTGATCTACATCCAAAACTAAAGTACATTTCACTTAATGATGGAGAAGCCTGTTAGACTCCAAGTGTGTGTGTGTGTGTGTGTGTGTGTTACATATGGGTTAAACCTGTGCTTTTCCATACTACCAAACTAATAAATTAACTAAAAGTAATCCTTACCTTAGAATGCCAGGAAGAAATGGATGTTATATTTTCCCATAAACCAGTCTACAAGAAAAAATATTTCTACTTAAGGTGAACTTACCCTAAAAATATTTAAGAACATTCCATCATGAGTTAGGGTGAGTAGACAAAAAATGTTTCGCAGGTCAAATTTTGAGATAAAATAATGTGAAGCTATATAATTAGTATGTTTTAGATGGCTAACAAAGAAGAAAGACCAGGAAACATAAGAAAAAAAACAAGCAAAATGATGCTAAGGCAGGTTTGAGGAAAAAAATAAAATTGAACTTCTAGAAATGAAAAAAAAATTGGAAAATTTGAAATTAAAATTCATTTCAGAGGTTAAATATCCAATTAGACCCAACTGAAGAGAAAATTGTAAACTAGAAGACAGCTATAAGAAAAATACCCAGGGTTTAGAACAGTGATTGTAAGAGAGAGGTGAGAGAGATGAGGATAGAATTATAGACACTATGTTCTCTTAATAAATTTGAGAAGAATGAATGAACTTGAGAAGACACTAGACTGGAGGAAAAAGTGGTTATTATTATTTTTTTACTTATTTTTTTACTTAATTTACTTAATTTCTAAAGGGCCAACTGCTCAGTGGTAGCATTTTTTAAGTTGCTGTAGATATTAATTAACTGTTACTATTGGACATGGGAGTATTGAGAGGCTTCCCAGGGAACCTGGGGGTTATAGACATAGATCCCAGATCCAATTGTGTGGAGGCAATTGGGTTTTCCTTTGATTATTAGAATTAGTCATCACCAACAGTACAGAAACTTTGAAGTTTCCTTTGATTATTAGAATTAGTCATCACCAACAGTACAGAAACTTTGAAGAAACTTTGAAGGCCTGCTTTTTGAGACCATTCTTTTTTTTTTTTCTTTTTTTAATGATAAAAGTTTCTGCTCTTAGTATGTGCCAGGCAATATGTGATATTCTTTTAACCTTTTTTTATTTAAAAAAGAATTTTTAAATTCCAATATATTTAACATACAGTATGAGTTTCACATGTACAATATAGTGAGTCAACAATTCCATACATCACCCAGTACTTATTGTGACAATAAGTAAGTAAGTGAACTCCTTAATCCCCATCACCTTTTTTACCCATTCCCCACCGACTTCCCCTCTGGTAACCATCAGTTTGCTCTCTGTGGTTAAGAGTCTGTTTCTTGGTGTGTATTTCTCTCTCCCCCTCTCCCTCTCTCTCCCTTTTTTCTTTTGCTCATTTGTTTTGTTTCTTAAATTCCACATATGAGTGAAATCATATGGGATTTGTCTTTCTCTTACTTATTTTGCTTAGCATTATAGTCTCTAGTTCCATCCATGGTTGAATCGTATTCCATTGTATATATTTACCACATCTTCTTTATTCGTCAGTTGATGGACACTTGGGCTGCTTCTATATCTTGGCTATTGTAAATAATGCTACTAAAATATAGGGGTGAATCTATCCCTTTGAATTCGTATTTTTTTTATTTTTTAGGTAAATACCCATTTGTGCAATCACTGGATTGTACAGTAATTCTATTTTTAATGTTCTGAGGAATTTCCATATTGTTTTCCAGAGTGGCTGCACCAGTTTACATTCACACCAATAATGCAAGAGGGTTCCTTTTTCTCCACATCCTCGCCAACACTTGTTGCTTCTTGTGTTGTTGATTTTACCCATTATGACAAGTGTGAGGTGATATCTCATTGTGGTTTTGACTTGCATTTCCCTGATGATGAGTGAGATGGAGCATCTTTTCATGTGTCTGTCGGCCATCTGGATGTCTTCTTTGGAGAAGTGTCTGTTCATGTCTTCTGCCCACATTTAATTGGATCATTTGTTTTTTTGGGTGTTGAGTTGTATAAATTCTCTATTTATTTTGGATACTAGGCAAAACAGTATGAGAGCAGAAATAAATGGTGTGGAAACTAAAAAAAAAACCAATAGAGGTGAGAGGAGGGAAGATGGCGGTGTAGGAGGACGCTGGGCTCACCGCGCATCCTGCTGATCACTTAGATTCCACCTACACCTGCCTAAAGAACCCAGAAAACCGCCAGAGGATTAGCAGAAGGGAGTCTCCGGAGTCAAGCGCAGACTAGAGGCCCACGAAGAGGGTAGGAAGGGCGGCGAGGCGGTGCGCGCTCCACGGACTGGCGGGAGGGAGCCGGGGCAGAGGCGCGGCTCGCCGGCCAAGCGGAGCCCCCGAGTCTGGCTGGCAAAAGTGGAGGGGCCGGACGGAGTGTGTTCCGACAGCAAGCGCGACTTAGCGTCTGGGAGGTCATAAGTTAACAGCTCTGCTCAGAAAGCGGGAAGGCTGGAGGACAAAGGGAGGGAGAACTGCTGAGCCCCCAGACGGCAGAGCTCAGCTTGGCGGGGAACAAAGGCGCTCGCCAGCGCCATCTCCCCTGCCCATCCCCCAGCCAAAATCCCAAAGAGAACCAGTTCCTGCCGGGGAACTTGCTCGCTCCGCGCAAACACCCAACTCTGTGCTTCTGCGGAGCCAAACCTCTGGCAGTGGATCTGACCCCCTCCCGCTGCCACAGGGCCCCTCCTGAAGTGGATCACCTAAGGAGAAGCGAGCTAAGCCTGCCCCTCCCGCCCCCGTGCACCTTGCCTACCCACCCCAGCTAATACGCCGGATCCCCAGCACCACAAGCCTGGCAGTGTGCAAGTAGCCCAGACGGGCCACGCCACCCCACAGTGAATCCTGCCCCTAGGAGAGGGGAAGAGAAGGCACACACCAGTCTGACTGTGGCCCCAGCGGTGGGCTGGGGGCAGACGTCAGGTCTGACTGCAGCCCCGCCCACCAACTCCAGTTATACACCACAGCACAGGGGAAGTGCCCTGCAGGTCCTCACCACTCCAGGGACTCTCCAAAATGACCAAACGGAAGAATTCCCCTCAGAAGAATCTCCAGGAAATAACAACAGCTAATGAACTGATCAAAAAGGATTTAAATAATATAACAGAAAGTGAATTTAGAATAATAGTCATAAAATTAATCGCTGGGCTTGAAAACAGTATACAGGACAGCAGAGAATCTCTTGCCACAGAGATCAAGGGACTAAGGAACAGTCACGAGGAGCTGAAAAGCGCTTTAAACGAAATGCAAAACAAAATGGAAATGACGACAGCTCGGATTGAAGAGGCAGAGGAGAGAATAGGTGAACTAGAAGATAAAGTTATGGAAAAAGAGGAAGCTGAGAGAAAGAGAGATAAAAAAATCCAGGAGTATGAGGGAAAAATTAGAGAACTAAGTGACACACTAAAAAGAAATAATATACGCATAATTGGTATCCCAGAGGAGGAAGAGAGAGGGAAAGGTGCTGAAGGGGTACTCGAAGAAATTATAGCTGAGAACTTCCCTGAACTGGGGAAGGAAAAAGGCATTGAAATCCAAGAGGCACAGAGAACTCCCTTCAGACGTAACTTGAATCGATCTTCTGCACGACATATCATAGTGAAACTGGCAAAATACAAGGATAAAGAGAAAATTCTGAAAGCAGCAAGGGATAAACGTGCCCTCACATATAAAGGGAGACCTATAAGACTCGTGACTGATCTCTCCTTTGAAACTTGGCAGGCCAGAAAGGCTTGGCACGATATCTTCAGTGTGCTAAACAGAAAAAATATGCAGCCGAGAATCCTTTATCCAGCAAGTCTGTCATTTAGAATAGAAGGAGAGATAAAGGTCTTCCCAAACAAACAAAAACTGAAGGAATTCATCACCACTAAACCAGCCCTACAAGAGATCCTAAGGGGGATCCTGTGAGACAAAGTACCAGAGACATCACTACAAGCATAGAACATACAGACATCACAATGACTCTAAACCTGTATCTTTCTATAATAACACTGAATGTAAATGGATTAAATGCGCCAACCAAAAGACATAGGGTATCAGAATGGATAAAAAAACAAGACCCATCTATTTGCTGTCTACAAGAGACTCATTTTAGATCTGAGGACACCTTTAGATTGAGAGTGAGGGGATGGAGAACTATTTATCATGCTACCGGAAGCCAAAAGAAAGCTGGAGTAGCCATACTTATATCAGACAAACTAGACTTTAAATTAAAGGCTGTAACGAGATGAAGAAGGGCATTATATAATAATTACAGGATCTATCCATCAGGAAGAGCTAACAATTATAAATGTCTATGCGCCGAATACCGGAGCACCCAGATATATAAAACAATTACTCATAAACATAAGCAACCTTATTGATAAGAATGTGGTCATTGCAGGGGACTTTAACACCCCACTTACAGAAATGGATAGATCATCTAGACACACAGTCAATAAAGAAACAAGGGCCCTGAATGATACATTGGATCAGATGGACTTGACAGATATATTTAGAACTCTGCATCCCAAAGCAACAGAATATACTTTCTTCTCGAGTGCACAAGGAACATTCTCCAAGATCATATACTGGGTCACAAAGCAGCCCTTCATAAGTTTACAAGAATTGAAATTATACCATGCATACTTTCAGACCACAATGCTATGAAGCTTGAAATCAACCACAGGAAAAAGTCTGGAAAACCTCCAAAAGCATGGAAGTTAAAGAACACCCTACTAACGAATGAGTGGGTCAACCAGGCAATTAGAGAAGAAATTAAAAAATATATGGAAACAAACGAAAATGAAAATACAACAATCCAAACGCTTTGGGACGCAGCAAAGGCAGTTCTGAGAGGAAAATACATTGCAATCCAGGCCTATCTCAAGAAACAAGAAAAATCCCAAATACAAAATCTAACAGCACACCTAAAGGAAATAGAAGCAGAACAGCAAAGGCAGCCTAAACCCAGCAGAAGAAGAGAAATAATAAAGATCAGAGCAGAAATAAACCATATAGAATCTAAAAAAAACTGTAGAGCAGATCAACGAAACCAAGAGTTGGTTTTTTGAAAAAATAAACAAAATTGACAAACCTCTAGCCAGGCTTCTCAAAAAGAAAAGGGAGATGACCCAAATAGATAAAATCATGAATGAAAATGGAATTATTACAACCAATCCCTCAGAGATACAAACAGTTATCAGGGAATACTATGAAAAATTATATGCCACCAAATTGGACAACCTGGAAGAAATGGACAAATTCCTAAACACCCACACTCTTCCAAAACTCAATCAGGAGGAAATAGAAAGCTTGAACAGACCCATAACCAGCAAAGAAATTGAATCGGTTATCAAAAATCTCCCAACAAATAAGAGTCCAGGACCAGATGGCTTCCCAGGGGAGTTCTACCAGATGTTTAAGGCAGAGATAATACCTATCCTTCTCAAGCTATTCCAAGAAATAGAAAGGGAAGGAAAACTTCCAGACTCATTCTATGAAGCCAGTATTACTTTGATTCCTAAACCAGACAGAGACCCAGTAAAAAAAGAGAACTACAGGCCAATATCTCTGATGAATATGAATGCAAAAATTCTCAATAAGATACTAGCAAATCGAATTCAACAGCATATAAAAAGAATTATTCACCATGATCAAGTGGGATTCATTCCTGGGATGCAGGGCTGGTTCAACATTCGCAAATCGATCAACGTGATACATCACATTAACAAAAAAAAAGAGAAGAACCATATGATCCTGTCAATCGATGCAGAAAAGGCCTTTGACAAAATCCAGCACCCTTTCTTAATAAAAACCCTTGAGAAAGTCGGGATAGAAGGAACATACTTAAAGATCATAAAAGCCATTTATGAAAAGCCCACAGGTAACATCATCCTCAATGGGGAAAAACTGAGAGCTTTTTCCCTGAGATCAGGAACACGACAGGGATGCCCACTCTCACCGCTGTTGTTTAACATAGTGCTGGAAGTTCTAGCATCAGCAATCAGACAACAAAAGGAAATCAAAGGCATCAAAATTGGCAAAGATAACAAAAACCAATAGAACAGATCATTGAAACCAGGAACTGGTTCTTTGGAAAGATCAACAAAATAGATAAACCTCTAGCCAGACTCGTTAAAAAAAAAAAAAAAAAAAAAAAAAAAAGGCCCCAATAAACAAAATAATAAATGAAAGAGGAGAAATAACAACCAACAGCACAGAAATACAAACAGTTGTAAGAGAATAATTTATTATGAAATCTATATGCCACCAAATTAGACAACCTAGAAGAAATGGAAAAATTCCTAGACATATAACCTACCAAAACTGGAGTGGGAAGAAATAAAAAAATTTTGAACAGACTGTTTACCAGCAAAGAGATTAAATCAGTAATCAAAAACTGCCAACAAACAAAAAGTCTAGGACCAGATGGCTTCACAGGCTAATTCTACCAAACACCAAAAGAAGAGTTAATACTTATTCTTCTCAAACTATTCAAAAAAAAAAAAAAAATAGGAAAACTTCTAAATTCATTCTATGAGGTCAGTATCACTTTGGTACCAAAACCAGCTAAAGACATTACAGAAAAAGAGAACTACAGGCCGATATCTCTGATGAACATAGATGAAAAAAATCCTTAGCAGAGTGTTGGCAAACCGAATCCAACAGTACATTAAGAAAATCATTCAGCACAGTCAATTGGCATTTATTCGTGGGATGCAGGTATGGTTCAGTATTTGCAAGTCAATCAACATTTTACCTCCCCTCAGTAAGAGAAAGGATAAAAACCATATGATTTTTTCAGTAGATGCAGATAAAGCATTTGACAGAGTACAATATCCATTTACGATAAAAGCCCTCAACAAAGTAGGTTTACAGGGAACATACCTCAACATAATAAATGCCATATATGAAAAACCTACAGTGAACATCATACTGAAGGAGGAAAACTGAAAGCTTTCCCACTAGGGTCAGGAGCAAGACAAGGATATCCTCTCTC
Source organism: Panthera pardus (assembly GCF_024362965.1). NCBI lineage: Eukaryota > Metazoa > Chordata > Mammalia > Carnivora > Felidae > Panthera > Panthera pardus. Next base: position 20,064,816 of record NW_026526766.1, read on the forward strand.
ACCACTTTTATTCATCGTAGTACGGGAAGTCCTAGCCACAGCAATTAGAAAGCAAAACGAAATAAAAGGCATCAGAATCAGTAAGGAAGAAGTAATTTTACTATTTGCAGATGACCTAATATTGTCATCAGTAGGATGACAGTAGGATTTTGAGGATACAAAATCAATGTCCAGAAATCTGTTACATTACTATACACTAATAATGAAGCAGCAAAGGAGAAATTAAGAAAACAATCCCGGCGCCTGGGTGGCGCAGTCGGTTAAGCGTCCGACTTCAGCCAGGTCACGATCTCGCGGTCCATGAGTTCGAGCCCCGCGTCAGGCTCTGGGCTGATGGCTCGGAGCCTGGAGCCTGTTTCCGATTCTGTGTCTCCCTCTCTCTCTGCCCCTCCCCCGTTCATGCTCTGTCTCTCTCTGTCCCAAAAATAAATAAAAAACGTTGAAAAAAAAAATTTAAAAAAAATAAAAAAAAAGAAAACAATCCCATTTACAATTGCCCCCAAATAATAAGATACCTGGAAATAAGCCTAATCAAAGAAAGAGGTGTTAGTCCTGTACTATGAAAACTGATGAAAGAAATTGAAGATAACACAAAAAAATGGAGACATTTCATGCTCATGGATTGGAAGAACAAATATTGTTAAAATGTTTAAACTAGCCAAAGCAATCTACAGATTTAATGCAATTTCTATCAAAATACCAACATCATTTTTCACAGAACTAGAACAAACCTAAAATATGTATGGAATCACAAGACTCTGAATAGCCAAAGCAATTGTGAAAAAGAAAAGCAAAGCTGGAGGTATCACAATTCCTGACTCAAAGTTATATTACAAAGCCATAGTAATTAAAACAGCATGGTACTGTCACAAAAATAGGCATATAGATCAGTGGAAAACAATAGAAAACCCATAAATAAACCCACACTTCTGTGATCAGTTAATCTTCAACAAAGCAGGAAAAGAATATCCAATGGGAAAAAGACTCTCCTCAATGAATGCTGTTGGGAAAATTGGTCAGCTACATTCAAAAAATGAAACTGGATCACTTTCTTACACTATACAAAAAAATAAATTCAAAATGGTTTAAAGACCTAGATATGAGACCTGAAACCATAAAAATCCTAGAAGAGAGCAAAGGCAGAAGTGTCTAACATCTGCCTGCACAACATTTCTAGATATGTTTCCTGAGACAAGGGAAATAAAAGCAAAAATAAACTATTAGGACTATATCAAAATAAAAAGCTTCTGCATAGTGAAAGTAACAATCAAGGAAACTAAAAGGCAACCTATGGAATGGGAGAAGTTATTTGCAAATGACACATGTGATAAAGGGTTAGCATCTGAGACCATTTTTGTTAAAAATAATTTTTTTTTAACGTTTATTCAGTTTTGAGAGACAGACAGGGTGAGAAGGGGAGGGGCAAAGAGAGGGGAGACACAGAATCCAAAGCAGGCTCCAGGCTCCGAGCTGTCAGCGCAGAGCCCGACTTGGGGCTTAAACTCATGAACCGCAAGATCATGACCTGAGCCAAAGTTGGCCACTTACCTGACTGAGCCACCCAGGTGCCCCTAAGACCATTTCTGATACTAAGTATTCCACTTAGTAGTAATTGTGGAAGAAAGAAAGACAAGTAAAATATGATTATTCAACACAAGGCATAGAAGCACAAAACTTATGGAAAAGTATGATAAAATGAAAGCACAAAGTGATTAAAATACATCTAAAGGAGCAGAAATAGAAATGTATGAATTTTGCCCATTTGGAGACTTTGAGATTGAGAAAGAACAAACCCTACCTATATGTTGCTTCAAAGAGAAACACCTAAAATGTAATGACACAGGTTGCATGTAAAGAAAATGAAATAATTTGTCAGACTAATGCGGACTAGAAGAAAACTGGTGTAGCTATATTTGTCATACTTAGTAAGTAGAGAATCATTACATAATCATTACACAATGATAAAGGGAACGATTGTCAGGAAATTATAACAATTCAGATCCTCTCTAAGTACTTAAAATCATAGCCTCGGTATATAAAGTAAAACTTGATAGAATTTATGAAGTTAGACAAAATGTTAAGTCATACAAAAAGATTTAATGTACTACTCTCTGTGACTGATAAAGCACACAGAAATTAATAATGGATGGGGCAAAAGATTAACCAAATGGACATATACAGATTTTTAAAAAAATTAGATAAATATGTAATGTAAATTTATTACAATAAAGAGTAAAGCAGGTGAATATTAAAAAACACATGGAGGAAAGAGAAGAAAGTTAGAAGAGCAGTACAACATCCAAATAATAGGGGTTCTGAAAGGAGATCAACATTGTCAACAAAAAGATTTAGCAATATTTCCAAACTAAAAGACATGAGTTTAAAAGTACAAGAGAGATGCGTTAGTATAATAGGTAAAAAGAGATCTACACTAACACCTATCACTGTGAAAATTTGGATTCCTGGGGCCAGACTGATCATCAAGTTTCCAGAAGGAAAAAAACAAACAAACAGAAAAACCAAGGTCACATACAAAGTATCAGAAATCACAAGGATTTCTTATTTCTTAACCTCACCACTAGAAGAGGAAAAACAATGGAGTAGTGTTTGAACATTCTGAGGAAAAATAATTTCCTTCCCATAATTCTGTTTAGCCGTATTATTTTATCTCCACCTATTCTTTCTCTGGAATCTACCAGAGGATATATTTCATAAAAAGAGGAATAAGCCAAAGAATGAAGCATGGGATACTAGATTTTGGAGCTCCCTCACAGGAGAAATGCAAAGGGAATATCTGGGGTGATGGCAAAGATAGATTCTAAGCTAATAGCTATGTATCAGGCAGGCCGGACAACCATCCATGCTGGAGCAGGTCAAAGGACCTGGGAGAGACTTCTTCAGGAAGATAAAATTGATACAATGCCTGATATATCTGATCATCTTCAAATGAGTTTTAGGCAGTTGGTGAAGAGTTCGGTGTTGGTTGTAAACTTGTAGAAAACTTAGCAGTTGAAAACAAGACAGTATGTGCTAAGAATATAAAGTTTTCAGAGGAAAAATAATCATAGCTTACTACATCGAGCTGTGAATAGTATTTGTATAGTTTTAATAATGTAAACGCAGAATATTTACCTAAGTAAAATAAGTATTTATTAGCATGGTAGAGGGAAGGGAAGTATATCTCTGTGGAAGGAGTTGGGAGTGAAAGACAGTAGAAAGATGATAAAAATTAAAGCTCTGGAAAATTAAGAAGTAACAATGTGCAAGCATTTTATTTAGAAGTATAGAAATAGGGGCCCCTGGGTGGCTCAGTCGGTTAAGCGTCTGACTTTGGCCCAGGTCATGATCCCGTGCTTTGTGGGTATGAGCCCCGCGTCAGGCTCTCTGCTGACAGCTGGGAGCCCGGAGCCTGCTTTGGATTCTGTGTCTGTCTCTCTCTCATCCTCCCCTGCTTGCCCTCTCTCTCTCTGTCTCCCCTAAATAAATAAGCATCAAATTTTTTTTTTTTTTAGGAATAGAGAATAAGCACTGAAAGAATCCATTAAAAGACATAAAATGCATTGCCTTTGTGGATGAGGACATGGTGAGGGCAGGGGTCTGCTGTGTTTCACAACAGATAAATAGAATAATTTGGCTCTTTAAAATACATTCAGCTATAACTGATAAATACAAAAACTACCTTAGAAAATCAGTGTAATTTATCTCATTAACAGCTTAAAGGAGAAAAACCATATAATCAAACAATAAATACAAGACACACATTTAATTCAGCATTTACCTGTGACAACCTCTCTTAGTTAACTTTCTTAACCTGGTAAATGGTAATTTAAAAAATTATAGGAAGTATTATGCTTAATGGTGACATGGCAAAATCAATATTAATATTTTCAAAGATGGGTAGGAGACAGGGATCTCCACTGTCAGCAGCTCTCTTTGGTATAGCATTGGAGATTCTAACTGGCATGATAACACCACAAAGCATGGGAATAAAAGGAAAACACGTGCATCATTATTTGGAAACGATCATAGTGCCTATCTAGAAAAACTTACAGGAATAGAACTAATTCAATGTACATATTTGCACTAATCAGGGAATTCAGCAAGATTGCTGGATATAATATCCATGTACAAACCACATTAACATTTTTATACAAAAGGAACAGTTAGGGGTACCTGGGTGGCTCATTTGGGTGAGTGTCTGGCTCTTGATCTCAGGTCAGGTCACGACCCTCAGGGTCGTGGGTTCGAGCTCCTCATTGGACTCCATGCTGGTATTGCAGAGCCTGCTTGGGATTCTCTCTCTTCCGTCTCTCTCTGCCCTTCCCCTGCTCACTCATGCTCTCTCTCAAATTGAAGAAATAAGTTTAAAACACACAACAAAAAGAACAATTAGAAAATTCAATTAAAATGTCATTAAGAATAGCAACGTATTTTAAGGACCTAGGAACAAATGCCCAAAAAGTTACCAAAGACATTTATGGACAAGCTTTTTAAACTTTATTAAACAACATAAGAGGAGACCTAAATAAATGGACAGGTGTGCCCTGTTACTGAATGGATGACTTGATGTTACAGTAATAGCAACTGTTATCTATAATTTCTATTCAAGAACTATAAAAATTCTGTATATTTCTTTTCATAGAATTAAAGCTAATTTAAAATTTTACTTAACAGAATCAAGAGAAGAGCCATGGCATTTTTGAATAAGAGAAAGGAGTATTTAACGAATTAAGACCTATTATAAACCTACAGTGGTTAAAAGTGTATGGTATTGGCACAAATGGTATTCAGTGGAATATAATAGTTCAAACAGAATCATGCACATATATGTACATATGGTGAAGGAGACATTGCAAATCCTTGAGTCCAACTACTTGATAAGTAGGGCTGAGTCAACCACCTATCCGCGTGGAATTCATTAAAATAGATCCCTACCTCATATCATGCACAAAAGTGAATTCCAGATGGACTAAAGACCAAAAATATATAAAGCAAAATTTATAGAAATTAAGAGAAATAGCTTTATGACTTCTAGGGAAGGCAAAGATTTCTTCAGATGAAAAATCAAAAGCTATAAAAAACATGAATTTAACTATGCTAAAATACATATCTTTTAATCAAAAGAAGCTACAAGCAAATTCAGAAGATAAGAGACATACCAGGAAAAGGTATTGGCAGTGTGTACAACTGACAAAAATTTAGTATCTGGAGTGTAGAAAGAATTTCTACACATAACTTGTTAGAAAAACAGGCAAAAAAAAAAAAAAAAAAAAAAAGAACAGGCAACACAGAGAATAGGAACCCCCAAAAGCTAATTCTTTTACAAAAGTATGTGCGACTCCTTTAATGTGGGAAATACAAAATAATAGGCTACGAAATGCAGTTCCACCCCTTTGCTTTTGTAAGAAATGACAGTCTCTCTGCACCATTTATTGGTCCGGTTGTAGGCAAACGTGAGTCAATTCCTTGCAGGTGGCAGTGAAATTGCCATAACCACCATGGTAGCAGTTTGGCAATACCTGGAAAATCATACTTGCAGATATAGATCCTAAAGGAGTGGTTCTCAAAGAGTAGTCCACAGACCACCAGCTTCAGCTTCATCTGGGAACTTGTTAAAAATTCCACATTTCAGGCGCTGCTCCAGACCTACTGAATCTGGGTGGGCTAGTTGAAGGAGCTCTCCAGGTGATTCTGATCATGTTAAAGGAAGAACCATTGCCCTGGCGTAAATTCTTCATGTATACTTATGAGGAGACATTTAGATTTTTATGAAGCATTGTTTGGAATATGGAAAAAAGTTGGGAAAACGTTTATATTTTATTCTGTTCACCTAACAGAATATGATAGAGCAATTAAATTAAAGAACTAGTTCTTGAATGTTTTGACATGGATAATTCTCACATGCAATGAGAGTGAAATATCCATGTGGGGAACATACATGTAGAACAGTGGTTCTCAGCTGCTAACATCTACTGGATACAAGCCAGGTATGCAGCGACTTTCCACCATGAGTAGGATGGCTCTCAAGAAAGAATTATTTGGCCTGTGGTAGTCTCTGTAATGGTTCCCAAAGAGGTCCGTGTCCTAATTTCCAGAACCTGTGAGTGTTACCTTCTGTGACAAAAGGAATTTAGCAGATGTCATTAAGTGAAGGGTGTTAAAATGGGGGAGTTATCCTGGATGGTCTTGTTGGACCTGAAGTGTAATTACAAGGGCCTATCTAGAAAGGCAGGGAGAAGGTCAAAGATGAAGAAGGCAATGTGATAATCAAAATGGGGAGAAAAGGCTACATGATGCAAGGCCACAAGTTAAGGAATGAAGACATCTTTATTCATTCATTCATTTATCTTTTTTTAAGTTTATTAATTTTGAGAGAGAGACAGCATGAGTAGATGGGCAGAGAGAGAGGGAGAGAGAGAATGCCAAGCAGGCTCCTTGCTGCCAGCATGGAGCCCAGTGCAGGGCTTGAACCCACGAATCCGTGCGACCATGACCTGAGCTGAAACCAGGAGTCAGACACTTAATCAACTGAGCCACCCAGGTGCCCTGAAGACATCTTTAGAATTTGGAAGAGGCAAGGAAGTGAATTCTCTCTCAGGCCCTGCTGATAGATTGATTTAAGCCTTGTAAGACTCCTTTCTAACCTCTGACCTCTGGAACTGAAAGAGAATTCATTTGTGCTGTTTCAAGCCATTGAGTTTTGGGCCAATTGTTACAGCAGCAGTAGGAAACTGATACACCATCGAAAATGTCAATAGAGCCAATGTGGGGAATTCCTGGTACAGAATGCCATTTCGAGAAGTTAAAAGTTATACAAAGCCATACTACATATTTTTAGTAAATTCCTATTTACTTAATATTGAAAATAATGCATGGGAGTGGTAAGCATCAACTTCCAGGTTGCAGTAGACTTTCACGGGGTAGAAGGAGAGGAAGGTGGAGAGGACGTAGTTGGGATTTAGCTATGTCTGTAAAGAAAGAGGAAAGAAACGTATAATGTACGGAGCAAGATGTTAAAATGTATAAACTCTGGTTGGTGGGTGTGCTTCTTTTTTTTTTTTTTTTTTAATAATTTCTATACAATTTAAAATTAGAAACAATTTTTTAACAGTGTTGAATTGCTATCATCTTAGCTTTTGTTAGCCTCCCAGTAGCTAAGATCAATGATAAAACTTGTCTAGAGTGGGGGCTGCACCCTAGAGAAAGATCACAGGATGTCAGTAGGTGCTAAGTTGTACGTTCTATTACCTTTGTGGCCTGTTCACAGTTGTTCATGTCAGCAGAGCTTGTCCTGTGGCACATACTAAAAGAAACCCTTTCTTGGCAGTCTTTCTCCTGACAAGAATGGAATCTTTCCTTCTCAGAGATACTCCTTCTTTCCAAATCTCTTTTCTACTTCAGGACCCAAGAGATGTTATATAGTCCATTCTTCCCCTAAAAGTCTACACCTGGCAGAATCTCTGAAGGAGGCTCCTCTCCCTGTGTGTCCCAGGAACCTGTCTGTGTTCATACTTCCTTATTTTTGAAGTCCCCTGGGCCAGGGTCAGGATAAGGCCTGGCTTCATGGATCATATTATTATTGTTTTTTAAAATTTATTATTTATTTTTTTAATCCTTATTTTTGAGAGGGCAAGAGAGAGACAGAGACAGAGGCAGAGTGCAAGCAGGGGAGGGGCAGAGAGAGAGGGAGATACAGAATGGGAAGCAGGCTGCAGGCTCTGAGCCTTTAGCACAGAGCCCGATGCGGGGCTCGAACCCACAAACTGCATGATCACGACCCGAGCTCAAGTCGGATGCTTAACTGACTGAGCCACCCAGGCACCCTTATTCTTGTTTTCCCAAGTGGTAGGGGTCTACTTTGTCTTGAAGATGCTCTATCTCCATGATGTTGTGATTTATAATAAGAAATCTATATTTGGTCTTTGTTCCCATTTCTGGCATAGAGCTCCTGAAACCATTGGAATTTCCTAAGTGATGAGAGTAGTCAAAATTCTTTCATTATGTTCATGAGGTGACTTCTGGAAAGCAATGAAGAATGGTGGCTGGTCACCAGAGAAATATGACTGGAACTTTCAGTACCACCCTTCTCACCTCTGGGCAGGGTAGAGGGGTCAGAGATTGAGTTCAATCAACAATGGCCAGTGGCTTAATCAGTCTTGCTTATGTAATGGAATCTCCATAAAAAGCCAAAAGGACAGTCTTCAGAAAACTTTTGGGTAGGTGAACACATGGATATTTGGAGACAGTGGCAGAGTCTGCAGAGAGCATGGAAACTCTACACCCTTTCCCCACATCTTACCCTATGTACCTCTTCATTTAGCTGTTGATCCATATCCTTCATAAACCCTTTTAATAAACTATTGTCCCAAGTTCTGTGAGGCACTCTAGTAGACTGATTGAACCCAAGGAGGGAGTCGTGGGAACCTCTGATTTAGAGCCTGTTGGTCACAAGCACAGGTAACAGTCTGGACTTGCAATTGGCATCTGAAGTAGAGGGCAGTCTTGTGGGACTGAGCCCTTAACCTGTGGAGTCTGATGTTCTCTTTGAGTAGGTAGTGTCAGAATTAAGTTGAATTGTAGGACAGCCAGCTGATGTTCACAAATTGCTTGGTGGTATGTATGGGGAGAAGCCGACATGTTGGAATTGTGTTCAGAATTATTAACTCCTGAGGACAGGTTTTATAATTGACTCTTAGGAGCCTCTTGTCTCACGTATTTTAATAATTATCTGTGAAGGCAGGCAAAATTACATACCATTTCAATCCCTCTAAGGGTTAATTCCCAGTTAGATTGAAAGTTTTGTTCTGAAGTTTTCGTGGCTATGTCTTCCAAACCTGAACACAAATTCATTCCAATTGCATCGCAGTCTCTATAAGGTAAAAATGAATGGTCATGGTTTCACAGGGACTTCTGATATTTTGGAGTTTGTGCTTAATCTACATACCTCAAAAGAATTTTTACTTTTGTAAACCCTTTCACTATTGTAAGGTATTATTCATTATTGAAAAATCATGCCAGTTACCAGTCAATAACTTCCTCTGTTTCTTTTCACATGATTACTTGTATTTTGGTTATTCACTTTCAATGGAGCATATAAGAGAATCGATTTTTTTGGACACATTTTCATGTATTTATATACCAGCAGATGAAGCATGGTCGGATTTTCAAACAGCTGGTTTTTCAAAGTATTTTTCCAGACAAAATCTCAACTTCAACGTGGTGCAAATTATTAGAACCCCGTGGGGATATTTAGTGCTTCTCTGAGATTTTGGAGAGATCCCAAGAAGAAATCTGTAGCTCTGAGTTCCAAAATTCCCGTGGCTTAATCCTTCAGGAATAATAAAGGTAAAGGTAACTTAATCAGCAAGCTGTGCTTCACTCCATACAAATGATTCCCATTTCTATTCTGTCTCATCTTAGAAAATAAATACTTTCCTGCAGAAACTGAGAATGAATCAGAATGACTTATAGATTCCTGCAGAAGTCCACTACAGATAAATTCATTCAAATGTCGCTCCAGGTTTAAGTTTGCTGGAAACTATTAGCAGAATTATTGGAAAGGATTTTACTAATAGTGCTTCCAGTTGAAGTGTTGGGAGAAAGTTGAATTATACCGGAAAGGGCCCTTACAGCTCACGAATAACAAAGTAGAGTTATTTTACCTTGGGCCAAGGGACACCGGTGAGATAGTTACACACACATAAACAAATCGAAAGTCCTAATCCTGGCTCACAAGATGCTCAGCGGTATGTCCCAGATCCCTATATCACTGCTTGATGAAGGTGAACCCAATCTTACTTACATTTGGAATGTGGCATGTCAGAAGGCCACAGTGTTTAGGCAGAAGCTCCTGATCAAAGGATTTTGCTTAACTTGGACAATCTCTTCTCTGACATTATTTTCTCTTATATATAATTGGGCTCAGTGATTTTTAAATTTTCTTCCATTCTGTTCCCCAGTCAATTGTGTTTTCTCAGTTATGAGCCCAAAGATGACTTCTGAGCTAAATCCTGGATGGAAAAAGCACTTAGTAAGCTCCTAAACTTTACAGACCAGGCTTTAGGAGGATGACTAAAGGAGGCAATATAGCTATTAACCTTTTGGACACTCTTATCACGTTCCTAGGGTTTTAGTTGCAGGTTCATCTTTCACATGGTGGGGTCTCTTGGTTTTGGTGAGCTCAGTTTCTTTATCTCTAATGGGGATAATAGTACATGCTTCATAGTTGCTATGAGGATTAAATGAGATCATCTTAGAAAACCCTTAGCCGTATGCATTTTCCACAGAGAATATGTACCATGCATGTAGCACTCAGGGTTTGATCAAAGAAATAGAACTTTGGAAATGCCAAGAATGTGGGATTTATCAAAGAGGATTGACATAAGATTTCTGAATGGCTCCTGCTTCTGTATCTGATGTTGGCTTTGAAGTCACAGGGAAAAATTCTTAACCCCATAACATACTTCCTCTCAGCTCACAGGAAAGTTCTAGCACAACTAGTTGATGGAGTGGATTCTTTGAACATTTTAACAGAGGTTCCCAAAGATATTGCCTACAGTTTATGGTAAGCTATGGGGCAAGTTCTCAAAAAGAAGAGCAGATTTTAAATTATTATTGATCTCACGATCAATTGTTGATCGTTCTGTTATGTTGATCGTTATGCTATTATTTGTGTAGGTTGGTCAATTAATGTTGCCTCAAGCATGGAAAAGAAACAATGAGTTTGCATCTTATTTATTAAAATGCTTCCTTCCATCGGAGACATTTGAACCACAGGATAATTTGGGTTGTCATAAAAACAATAAATTTATATGTGTACCACACATTTTGGTGAATTGAGAGGAAGAATGAAAATGTGTGCCCTCACTGAAATGCCACACAGGTATGTCAGTGTTCCTTGAGGAATTGCCAGTGTTTCTCTATGATGACACTAGACCTGAAAAATGCAAGTGGATCTGAAAACTGCCACGCTGTGGTTTTAAAATGAAGCCCCAAACTTGGTTATTACTAAAAAATTTTAGCTCATTGTTTCTCCTTTCAGATATGAGGTTGAGTATGTAATGTATGCCAAAGGGATGTTTCAAAATCTATATGTGGTATATAGATTCATAAACTTAGCAGATGCTTTAGAAACTGCAAATTAGGACCTCTGGTTCAAGACCATGTGGATTTCTAGAAATTCTTCTATGCTTCCCGCTTTAGAAACCAAAAGGAAAAGAACATATGTGAAATCTAAGGGAACATCAGAATAAATATTTATAGTCTGGAAATATGCACTTCAATTTGTCACTCAAACGACATTAATTCCAACTGCTGTAAATGGCAAATACCTGAGATCTTTACATTGGTTAGTGTTGTGGGCTTGGCTTATGAGGTGCGGCTTTGGTGCCCTTCGCAATGAACAAATTCAAGATGGAAAGAAAGTGAAATCCAGAGTCAGAAACTCTTCATTCTGTAGTGAGAGACTATGACACTTTGTCTAGGCAATGACGGTGAAATAGAAAAGGATGAACGAGTGAGAGGAAGAAAAGGCTGTGCTAATGAGTCATAAAAATCATCCAGGAGCAGCCCACTGTGTGGTACTTGTTAAAATTATGCAAGGACCTTTTATCCTGTGGAGTTCATTGTTGGACTAATAATGTTAATTTAGCAGAAAAGTTGATTTGTACGTTGCAGCCGTGTGGTGCAGTGGTAGGGCGCATGGAATTCTCGGTGACGCTGGACTTTGGTTCAGATTCTGTGTGTCTGCTGCCTGTCCACCCCTGAGGAAGTAGGTTAGCCTCTCTACGAATTAGGCTACTCATGTGGAAGTGGCTAATGGCAGGGTTGGGTTGATGAAATCAAATAATCATTTAAACCTCTCAATACAGTGCTTAGCGCATATTAAATGCTCATGATAATGATGAATTTAATTACTTCGTTTTAGTCAAGTATTACCTGAAAAATGTGTGTGTGTGTGTGTGTGTGTGTGAAATTATGTAAAGCCAGACTCCATAAAATGTCCTGCTTTCAAGAATATTACAATTACCTGGATACTGAGTTCTTGATATAGTTTGTCCGTCATGATTTTAATTCCATACTCGGGACTCAATCTCCTTTGTCAGGTTCTCTGCACATAGGCCATTCTCCTCTGTTTTAAATGATCCAGGGAACATCCCCAGTAGGTGGGGGGAGGGTAGGATACAGGGGTGATTCTGGAAGGTTTGCCTCCTTTATGGGAAGAGCTGAGCATCCACTGCAAGTGTCTTGAGTCAGAACGTTCAGGATGACTTGGAGGTTAGGAGGGTGCGAGATATAGGAGATTCTGAGAAATAAAACCTCACTGCTTTTATTCCAGTCTCGTGGCCCCAGTGAATCCTGTGAGTCGTGAGCCAAGAGGACTTCTTGCTATGAATCTTCTCTTCTCATAAACGTACTCACAGGGGAAGTTTGCAAAAGCAGAACCAGGATTGTAATCAACAAGAGTTATAATAATTATTAAAGTTGTTAGCCTGAAGTTCGTTTGTTCTTTTTCTTTCTTTCTCTTTCTTTCTTTTCTTTCTTTCTTTCTTTCTTTCTTTCTTTCTTTCTTTCTTTCTCCTTTCTTTCTCCTTCCTTCCTTCCTTCCTAGCATAAATTTCCCTACAAAGGGAATTTTATTGAGGGCACTAGTTTATTTCACACTTAAAAGACCAACTGCAACCAAATGAAGTGAATGTAACCTCAAGATTTTATTGTCTTCATAATGTAACAAAATATGAAGCTTAGAACTGGATCACTTGGCTGTTTCTCTTCTTATCTCCTCCCAGTTCAGAATGCTTGCATCTCTTAATAGCCAGCATTCTCTTAGATCTGCAGTTGGGCTCAACACATTCAAGCCTCAGCACAATCTTCTTTGTGGTTTTAGCCTTTTTCCAGAAAATTGGCTTAGTTTGCCTACCAGAGCCACTCTGCTTCCTGTCATAACGCCGCTTTCCCTGGACATAAAGAGAATCTTTGCCTTTCTTGTACTGTGTCACTTTGTGGGGTTGGTGTTTGCCACACTTCTTGCAGAAAGTCTGGCGGGTTTTAGGAACGGTCACCATGGCTGTGAGAAGGGTATCGGCACAGAAAGCTCTCTTTCTTTCTTTCTTTCTTTCTTTCTTTCTTTCTTTCTTTCTTTCTTTCTTTCTCTTTCTTTCTTTCTTTCTTTCTTTCTTTCTTTCTTTCTTTCTTTCTTTCTTTCTTTCTTTCTTTCTTTCTTTCTTTCTTTCCCTCTCACATGTCTAACTATTGGTCTCCTATTCTTTTACTTTCAAGTTAACACATCACCACTGAATTAAAATGCAGCAATTATTCATGATCATTCAGTACATTTCGTTTTTCTTTAAAGCCTGTCTATGCCTGATATTACAACTTTTGATAGCGAGGCAGTTAAATGAAAAAGACAATCTTCTGTATCAAGATTTAGACTAAGGCAACTTACATTCCTAATGGTGTAAGCACTTTTGTCTGGTACTAGTAGAATGGATACATATGAGGGCTGTTAATTTAGCTCTAATGTGAGCTGCATGGGAAACGCTATAGGGGTTCTATTTAGTTTGTAGTAAACAACTTCAGAATCAATGTGTTTTCTTTACTGAAGACTTGCTTAGTGCATTGGAAAAAAATTCTATTAGTTTGCCTCATTTGGTAGTCACCACGCATCCTGACGTTTGAGCCAGTGGCCCCCATTAAGGCCGGCATGACTGTTTGTAGCAAAATGAACCAAGCCATCTGAATTCAACCTCAGTGTCATCATTCAAGCAAGCCAGACAGAGCCATGATTTAGGATTTTCCCAACATTTTATGGCAATTTGTTTCATTTGCCACAGGCCCGTAATGATGCAAATTGCCATAAAGTGGGATAATCAGGCAGTGGAAGTGTCATAAAACTGCAGGAGAAACAAATTTCCATCTTGGAACTTTGCATGCCGATGAATGTGGGGAAGAGTAAATGTGGACCTGGCTTTGCTGGTGTTATCTGGTTGCCAAGCTCTGTGCCAAGCAGAAATGATTCCATTTTGTCAATTTGTATTCATTTTGAGGCCAAAGAATGGGAGCAAAAGAGGACCTGAAAATGAAAGGAAGCCCCCGGCCAAAGTCTCTCCTCAGGTGTCTGGGCTGCGAGCCGGCAAGGGGTGATCCAGGGGAGAGGAGGCCAAATGTGTGCCATTAGATAGATGGAGGATAAATTAAAGGGCTGTCACAGATTGGAGTGTTTTGGCCTTCTGAAATGTCATGGTACTTCTCCTGCTATGTTTTTGGGATCCCTGCCCTGCCTTGAACAGCCCTGCCTCTCTTCTGCCATGAACAGCCAGTGCCACGGAGGGAACCAACAGGCTGGAAATGGAATTGTTAGACCAAAGCTCTTCAGGCCGTGCTGAGACCTGGGACGTGGTTGAAATGAAAGAGTCCACTCTCAAATATTCATTGCTTACCCTTGGAAGTGAAAATTTTGTTGTTTTTTGGTTTTTATGTTTTTAAATGCCTGAGAAACAGACTCCCTTTGTCTCTCTGCTTTTTTAATTTTCATTTGTTCTTCTCCTGGCCACATTCCTACCCTCTAGATCATTTACTTTACATGGTTCAGGTATCACGAGTCATGCCTTGAAGGATCACACAGCCTGAAATTTCCAGGTCTCACTCCACAGCTGATAATGGGATTGTTCTGTCTTTGCCCTTTGTTTGTATGTTGTCCATTTTGTTTGCTGTTTTGCAAGATTGCATTAATGGCACTGGTTTGAAAGCGCCCCAAGGACACATTCCGTAGCCTCACTCCTGCTAACTGAACTGGTTTTGACAGATATCTTAATAACATTTTAGCTCATTGCCAAGCTGCGAGGGGTAAGAGCTACATTCATTGCTCATTTCTTCCTTTTTTAAAAAATGAAATATATCCCAGGAAGAACTTCTCTAAAGTTCTCTTCTGATTTTATTCTGTAAACTCAGTTTCTCATGGACTCCCCAATGAACAACTCCGCTTCCTGATTTTGACACTGTTGTGTCCTCAAAGTGACACAATAAGGAGGATGAAAAAGTGGTATCTTTCTGGCTCTCCCAATGGTGATATTTTATCTATGGCTTTCACATATCGTCATTTTCATGTTCTTATGTTTCCTATTTAATTTAGTTTGTATTCTGTGATGTTCTTTTTAATGTGTTTAGAATATGAAAGATCCTGTTTTCAAACACTGCAACTGCCTGGTCTCAGATAATCGTAGCTGGTGTTGATTACACACACTTACTGAGAATGCACCACTGTGGTATTCCTTTACCTGCATGACCTCATTTTCAAAAACAAACCCATGAGGTGTTGTCCTTTCAAAATATTGTTTCATTTTAAGCGACAAAATGTGAACAGGATCATGTAGAGTGTTGAGTAGACTGATTTTCTTTCAAGCGCAGGGTCAGCTCTGCTGGGCTCTACTTTGTAAAGATGTCTTGCAGGATACACGGTCACACTTGATAATTGTGCATCTAAGTACAAGGTGGAAATTGCAGTTTGGAAATTGGAAAAGGCCTGAACAGATGAAAATTACATGATTTTTGGATACTTGGAAAAATTAATTCCTTGGAAATGCATGTGGTATTGGTGAAATGACTGAACTTGATGTGGGAGTAGGGTTTCTCTTGAATGATCTGGTCTGTGGTTTCCACTAAAGTTAAAGTGTAAAGAATTAACATTTGCTTCTGGTGCCTCTTTAAACTTCCTTCAAAGCCATCTTCTTCCATGATGTTCTTGTCTTCTAAAAGTTTCCATGACTGTCTGGGTGTCTACTGTTTTTTTTTTTTTTTTTTTTTTTTAAGCGTTCATTTATTTTTGAGACAGAGACAGAGCATGAACGGGGGAGGGTCAGAGAGAGGGAGACACAGAATCTGAAACAGGCTCCAGGCTCTGAGCTGTCAGCACAGAGCCCGACGCGGGGCTCGAACTCATGGACCGCGAGATCATGACCTGGGCCAAGGTCGGACGCTTAACTGACTGAGCCACCCAGGCGCCCCGGGTGTCTACTGGTTTTATTTCTCCAGGGCTTACTTCAAGTCTAGCAGGACCTCCCTCCTACTGTTCTGTTCATAAACATTTCCTTTCAAAAGATTCTTGGTTTTTTTTCCTTCAATTTTAGGCAACTAAATGTGAACAGGATTATGTAGACTATTGAGTGGATTGACTCCCTTTCTAGCAGAGGACAAGTCCTTTTGGGTTCTTTTTTCTACAAATGGTGTCAACCAGCTTGAGCCCATTTTCCACTCTTATTTTCATCTTCATGGATAAGAAAGAATAAATAGAAGATATAAGGGGAAAGACAATGGCAAGGAATATTTTCTTGGGGGGCTTAGTGGTCAGGGTTAGCAAAGCATAGCAGTGTGTGTTTTGGTACGTGTTTATCATTGCAACCTCCACCAATATTCATGGGATAAATACTCCCAAAGGAGCCTTTTCCAGGCTGTCCACATGATGTTACTGAATGTAGAGTTGGGAAGAGATGCTCAGACTTCCTAGAACATGCCAATTCTAGCATGCCCCTTTGCACCAGCTGGCCAAGCAAGAACTCCAGTTGAGGACTGGGAGCGAAGTTGACAGTGGCTGGCAAGGTCCTTTGGACAGATGAAGGGCCTATGGTATTTGTTCTGGAAGAACATAACTTTATTCAAATCATAAAGCCATTAAAAATGATGTAGTTAGTGAAAATTGTCAAAACCTCTAAGAACAACTTAGGACTAAGTGGTTGAATTTCTATAAAGAGTCTTGAATATTTTAGGGGATAAGATTAATTTTATAAATGTTATGGATTCTTGAGCAGGTGATTTTTGTATTTTTGATTTAACAAAAGGTTATTTATTCATGGAAAAAAAAAATAAGGCAGCAAGAAAATACCAAGTCTGTAACAGAGGCACAGCTTGCAGTGGATATTGTTATGTTAATAAATGAAATAAATACAGAGCTGTGCTGCAGCCCAATGCCAATTCCCGCCCCCCCCCCCCCCATTTCTATCAAATAGAATGAACTTTACATCTAAAAGGGCTGAACAAATGTTTGTGAGAGGGCATTGGTGTCTAGATTAGTTGCAACTTGGGGCCCCTGGGTGGCTCAGTCGGTTAAGCGTCCGACTTCGGCTCAGGTCATGGTCTCACGGTTTGTGAGTTCGAGCCCCGTGTCGGCTCTGTGCTGACAGCTCAGAGCCTGGAGCCTGCTTCGGATTCTGTGTCTCCCTCTCTCTCTCTGCCCCTCCCCTGCTCATGCCCTGTCTCTCTGTCAAAAATAAACATTAAAAAAAAATAAATAAATAAATTAGTTGCAACTTGCTTTTTGTCCCACTATATATTAAGGCCAAGATAAGTACACTCAAGTCACTTATGTGGCTGCCACAAAATATTCATTAACAGTGGAAGAGTTAGGGACGCCTGGGTAGCTCAGTCAGTTGAGTGTCCGACTCTTGATTTCAGCACAATCCTAGCATTGTGGGGTTAAGCCTCACGTCGGGTTCTGCACTGAGTGTGGAGCCTGCTTAAGATTTTCTCTCTCTCTCTGCCTCTACCCCCAAGTCAAGTTAGAAACGGAATTAAAAGAAAAAAAAAAAAAACAATGAGAATTTCAAAAGATCTAGATCTGGAATGATGGGATGAATCTAATAAGACCACACTTACTAGGTGAAAATGTTAAGCCTCTACTGACCCAAAGGTCAGTAGTCTAACAGCCCAAATATGAGTGATTTCAGGTAATTGTAAACTTGATATAAATCCCCACCTTGTGTATTATGTAGATGCTGCAAATAAAATATAACACAAGGGCACACACTTTACTTGGAGAACATTGTACTATCTGGAGGAAGGGAGATCATTATTTCACTGTACTTTTCATCTATTCGTTTATCTCATTCACCATACTCACCCATTCATTCACTCATTCATTGACTCAATTAATAATTTGAGGATCTATAAAACCAGATAAGTGATGGATACAGAGTCATAAGATAGGCACTGCAATGCCCACATGGAGCTTATATACGGTCAGTTATTGTTCAGACTATGTATAAAATACAATGGTTGGTCTTGGATATGACACTAAGGGAGTTGATAAGAAAGTTAAATCTTCCCACAGGCTGGCAGTAAGATCAGTCTGGAATACATTGTCAGTCATGTAAGGAAGGGCTGAAGTAACCAGAGGAGAGAAGAGTTTAAGACCATGCCCCGGCTTTCTACAAATATCTGAATAATCATCAAAGAGCTCATGTGTTCCATATGGGAAGGGAAAAAGAAATGAGTATTTATATCTGGATGAGTTGGGAGAGGAAGAGGGAAGGTTTAGCCAAATATGTAATTCTTAATCTGAGACTTAAAGGATGAATGGGGCATCATCATCATCATCATCATCATCATCAGAAAGGGTATTTCCTCAAGAGGAAGGAGCACTCTGTGCAAGTGCTCAAAGCCACACGATGGGAAGATCTTTGGTAACTGCATGTGTTTTTGCGTGTTTGTAGTACAGAGAATAGGAGTTGGAGGGGAGAGTTGAAGGGGCGTGGCCAAAGATGAATGTGGAGACAAAGTCTTGGGTCAGATCCAGGAAGTCTTTTATGCCAGGGAGTTAAATTCTATTTGAAGTCACTAGGGGAGGTGGGGGGTGGGTGGGAATCAAAGAATTACAGGCAGGGGAGTGACATACTTAGATTTATGTTTCAGAAAGATCACTCTGGTGGCAGTGTGGAGGAAGGATTTGGGGGAGGGTAAGTTTCCTGAGTCAAAGGGAAGGAGGAGCTTCTGACATAAATGACCCTAGGACTGTATTTTTAGGTTGAGTTTATCTCAGAGAGTCTGAAATGCATTGTCTTTGTAGCTGTGGTTCTTTTACACTGAGCTGGGTTGAGGGTCAAAAAAAGGTGTCTTTTCTTTCTGTACTCAGAACGCAGAGTATATAGTTTTCTTTTGGTGTGTCTGGTTCATCTTACCTCCTTCCTTCCTTCCTGCCTCCCTCCCTCCTCTTTCCCTCCCTCCCTCCTCTTTCCCTCCCTCAAAGATGTATTGAATATCTCATAGGTGACAGCCCTGTTCTTGGTCATGGAGAGATAGCAGATATACAGATAAGTTCTTGAGGGTTGGGAAGGGGGAGGAATAGAGACAAACAATAAACAAGAAAACACATGAAAGGTAATTTCAGGTGGTTTTAAGTGCTGTGAAGTTACTACAACAGAGTAACTTGATTGGCAGTAGCTTGGGTAGGGATAGGTTTGTCAGGTGGGTTAGTCCAAGCAGTCTTTCTTAGGAAGTGATACTTGAATTGAGACCTGAATGAGGATGAGGCAGTCATCTTTAGATCAAAGGGAGGCTCTCCAAAGAGGAATAACCCACATGATCAGAATTATTTTGTCATATTTAAGGAAATTTTCGTGCTATATGGAACGAAGACAGTCAATGAGGGGGAGGGTAGTACTAGACAAGGTCAGAAAGGGAGGTAAAAGGCAAGCAAAATACAGTCATAGGATTCATAGGCCTTGGTATAAGGTTGGGGTTCCATCTCATCTGTATTGTAAAGAAATCACTCTGGCTGCTTCTAGTGGGAGGTGGATTGGAGTGAGGCAGGAAAAATAGCAGAGAAACAAAATGAAAATTATTGTAGATGTCCAGGTGAAAAAAAATACGGCCTCTACTATGGTGGTGGCAATGGTGATGGAGAAAAGTTGGTGGGTTCTGGGGATCAAGCCAAGAGAACTCACTGATGGATTAGATATGGGGAGTGAGACACAAGAGAAATCAGGAATGAGCCCTTGATATTGTGGTTCACCAATGTTCCAGTTTTGGGGAGATAGGAGAGGCCGAGGGACGAAAATAATTGGATGGGAAAACCAAAAGTTCTCTTTTTTCTGTGTTAGCTTTGATATCCTTGTCAGGCTTTAAGTAAAGATGTTAAGGAGATGGTTAGATACCTGAGACTGAAACTTAGTGAGGTGAGGTCAAAGCTGGAGATAGGAATTCAAGGGGTACTGGTATTAAATTCATGATGGTATGATTAGCAGCTCACAAGGTGTTCACTTGGTCAAGTGATGGTGGTCTCTCCTAACTCACTACACCAGCACACTTAATATTTGGTAGATACTTAATAACTGTTTACTTATTGCCCTGAACTATACTAGACTGTTCCGGAGTATTAAAGATAAGTACATTGGGGCGCCTGTGTGGTTCATTTGGTTGAGCATCCAACCTTGGATTTTGGCTCAGGTCATGATCTCAGTTGTTGAACTGAGCTCCACTTCAGGCTCAGAGCTGAGGATGGAGTTTGCTTGGGATTCTCTCTCTCTCTCTCTCTCTCTCTCCCTCTCTCCCTCTCTCCCTCTCTCCCTCCCTCCCTCCCTCTCTCCCTCTCTCCCTCTCTCCCCCTCTCTCCCCCTCTCTCCCCCTCTCTCCCCCTCTCTCCCCCCCTCTGCCCCTCCCCCACTAGTGTGCACGCGCACGCTCTCTCAAAAAAAAAAAAAAGAAATAAAAGATAAGTGCATTACTTCCAAGTATTTTGGCTGCTTCCTACCAAAAATGTATCTTTGTCTTTATGGTTAAAGTCTGGGAGGATATACAGAAGGATATACAGAGGATATACACAAAAACATTTTGTGTTTGTTGAACATGTCCTCTTGGGCACGTGGAAAGAAGTTTACAAGAGTGTTTCTTCTCCATCTCCTCCCTTCTGTATTTAGAACTCATTGGCTTCTAAAGAGAATTCAAGCATTGGGTCTCTAGTCTTATTGGATGATTTTAATGATATTTCAAACTGAAATTTTAAGCCATATAAAATTGCTCTTTATAACAAAATATCCTCAGTATGCACATCTAATTCTACATCACAATGGGAGTTAGTATCCCCAGAACTGCAGTCACTTGGACTTGGATCCTGATATTAGTGTTCTTTTCCTTCTGACTGTTCTAGAATTTTTTATTTCTGCCTCAATAAAATACTACCTACAGTTTAAAATACTGCTTAACATTTGTGCAGTAATCTGACTGTAAGCTTTCATTCTTAAAAATAAGATCACAACTAGTTTAAGGCATGAGAAATGAATATTTTCTTTGAACAGCAATTCAAGTCATCTATTAATTACTAGAAAGATTCTGGGTGCCAACTTTTACTGATTTTTCTTATTGTTGGCACTCTGTGTAAAGACAGACTGATGATATACTCTTGGTTCTCTTTCCTCTCTTATTTTCAAATCTTTATTCCATTTCACGAATGCTTTTGAAATCCAAGTAATTGAAGAGCTTGATAAGATTTGGAAGGGACGAGAGTCTGGTCGTGATGATACAGCTGGTCCCAGGGGAAGGTGAAAACACTACTCTTAGTTGTCTTAACATTTATTTCTATTATGGAGCCTTTCTCATGGCTCTGCAGACCAAATTCCAGCTGAGGTTTGTACTGAAGACAGCATGATATAGACTCTCACGGATGGGGCTGAGAAATATTCTTTAAAAATGCATTCTGTTCATTTCCCAGGAAAGATATGAAGGCATATTTTCAAATTACCTAATCATTAATGTTAGGATGAAAGTTACTGATTCTGTAAAGTTTTATAATAACAATCTAGGTTTTATTTTAAATTAATGTCACAGGTACATTAGATAAAAATGTTCAGTTCATTTGTTTATATGTTAATTATATCTATTTCACGACATGTAATACACACTTTTTACATCATGTATAATGCATTTTAATTTATTCACTGTGTTGCAATTGAGTTATCTCTATGGATTTCCTAATTTATGTTATAAAAAACCTTTGCAAAAAGATAAATTCTTTGTTCCTACTGATCTTTAAAACAGATTTATGGCTTTCAAATAATAGCCTCAGAAGTTAAAATTTTAATATCATTTTAATGTATTCTCTAAACACTACTTCAACATTAAATCTTGCTTTTAACTCTTGTATTATCCTATTTTTCATTATACTTTACCAGCATGAGCATCCGACACCTCCTTATTTTCTATTCTCTCTTTAGAGGATTATATATTAAAGTTGGAAGACCTTCAAAGTTCATTTCATAAATGGGACGATTGAGGCTGAAGAGAGCTTCTCTCTTTATCCGCATAGTCCTATCATACTGATCTCATCCTTATAGAGAGTGACATTTTCAACATCACCTTCCTTAGAAGTAATAGACAAAATCCAAAGAGACTGGTTGAGTTTGCAAACATATATTCAACCCCCAAATTCCCATGAAAGGAGCATTCGCCCAAAATGAGTAATAAATTACCTAATGGGACATGACCCAGTAAAGGGAAAGCTGAGAATGTGACCAGCTGAAATTTGGGATATAAGCTGTGGCGTCCTTGACTAATGCATCTGCCTTTCTTGTGTCAACTAAAATTCCCACGGTTCATTTCTAGTAGTGTGGCCTTCACAAAGAGGGCATGGCCAGAAATTTTGTTTAAATACAGAACGTAGCCCAGGAAATGGGAAGGAAGGGTGGTTTCAATAATGCGGCTCAGAGAGTATGACAGATTTTATGAGTTCTGAGCATTGGGGAAAATTTTTTTCTCATTGTTCTCAGACTTCGCTACTCCTCAAATTAAAAAGCCAAGAGCAGTTTGGAAAGAGACTCACGGTAGTGGAAGAAGGAGTGGGTGGCAGACGTGCCAGATCAGGAGAGGTGTGTCAGTAGCAATGTTTTGCAGAGTGAACATCTACATTTCCCGCACGTACACGGGTCTGTGCACTGTGCAGCAGAACCATGGATGGCTCCAGTGGTAGAAATGTACTTGTTGGAGCCTTTCTCTTTAAAGTCTTTGAGAAATGGCAGAACGCCAGATGGAGATTTTTTTTTTTTTGCCACTGGTATTCAAATCTTTGATGTGGGAAAATGACATTACAATGGAGATTGCTTAGGGGAAGACAGGTGGACAGGTGTATCTCACCTGCCACTTGCAGTTACGGTTTTAGTGCTTAGAAGGAGCATATCTCGTAAATAGCCCCTCATTATCGTAAGGTCTTGTCAGACGCGTTTCTTTCTGATGATGACATGTGTCACACTGGTTCTAGGAAGAAGTATGACGCAGAAGATAATTTGTTACTGAAGACCCAGCTGTCTATTAAATCTTTTTTCCTTCTGCCTCAAGTTTGCTTCCCAAACCTGTTCTCAGCAAAGGAATTGTACCCTCGCAGCAGCTTACAGTGTCAAAATCAGACAATGGCTAAAACGGTTAGCCTTCTTAGGATATTTGCATTTTATCAGAAATTGAAATCTTGAACCAAGGAAATGAATGCCTGAGGTGCAATTTTCAAGCAGTTAATGAGCTAACTAATAAGGATTTTTTTTTTAGTAGCAAGAGGACTTTCTTGTTACCTTAAAATTATGCCAATTAAAAAATAAAACCAAACAAATGAAATAATCCATGAGCATTTGATGGGTAAAATTTATATTCATTTTTATTTTAATTTCAAACATTTCAACAGTATTTCCACTTCCAGAAATTATATCTATGTGAGCTTTAGAAATATAAAAATGTAATTATTGTGCTATAAATTTGCATTTTTTGAGTTTTTGTTAAATTGACATATAACTGATGTATTAGCTTCAGGTCTAGAACATGATTCAATATTTGTATATATTATGAAATAATAACCACACCTAATAAGTCCAGCTAACATTTGTCATTTTCTTGTGAGAAGAACTGTTAAGACCTACTTAGCAACTTTCAGTGTTTTCAAAGTTTGATTGAAATGATCTTTGTACTTCCTCTACCTGATCCTGGATTTGAATACATGTTGTATAATTTGAAATATCTTTGGAATTCTAGACTCAGGACTAGAGGATCAGTGGGTAAATTAAACCTTGGTCTAATGCTCTCACTGACTTGATGTGTATGTTTTGGAAGTCCTAGATAGACTTGATGTGTATGTTCTGGAAGTTATAGATATAAATATATAAAACAGTATATTTTGTGAGGCTATCCCAACTAGGTGATAGCCTTGAGAGGGAAGAAACAGATTATAGTTACAGGGGTTCATCAGTGAGCCAGGACTAAGTAGAGAAGATGCATTGGTGGATGTGATCAATGATAAAGAAGAGAGAGAACTTGGACTCTGATCGGCAGAAGTGTAATAAATTTATCCTCTCTGAACATTAGTCTTTTCAGAATACGTAGTATATGTAGGGGAAATAACATACTGCATAAATTGGGAATCATGGTCTAATGTAAGCAGAACATCAAGTTCAGTATCTAAGATGACACAGAAATGAAATAGGAAAGAGAACTTCAGAATTCAGATTTTCAGGCTTGAATTAGGATGTTTATTGCTTTCGAATTGTGACCATAGATTAAGGTTTTTTTCTTTGAATTGGAAGCCAAATGTATTATGAGTGAAGCAGCAATGATAATACCTGCCAGATACAGTTACATCTCCTAACACGGAGACCAACACCAGATACACCTTATGAGCCTGCCCTAATTCCCTAAGGTACTGTCACCTCCCAGACCTTCAGTTATATGGCCAAGGACTCTGCTTGGATCCGTGCTGCTCAGCTTAGTGGAACTGACGAGTTGTCACTGAGCGGCCAAATATGCTCCATATTTTTGACTTTTTTTTGCTACTTCAGGACTCCACTGAGACCCCCATAAGAATGCATGGGATGTGGAATGATGCCACCCAGAAACATGGGGCGGTTTATTCCTTATGGCACATATTTTCATCAGCGTGCATCAGGGGATGGGGAGAACATGGAAGATAAACCCTCACCGACTCCACCACCATGTCTGAGTTTATCCACATATCCTATCTGAAGAAATCCCATAGGGCTGAACTAAACTCACCTGGAGAGATGTATGGTTGATTCCTGGCCCATCATGATGCCATGACCAGTGTAATAATGCAATAGCTTGCCTCCCTTTTCATCCTTCTCTATCTTTTTAAACTTATCCCTCATTTTCCCTACGCTAGAACTGCACCTCTCGAAAGTATCAACAAAAAATTCTTAAGATTCTTTTGCCTAGAGAAGCCAGACTAAGATGATGCTTAGCACTTAGAAGTTGTTCATTAAATATCAATTTTCCTTTCTTCCTTTTTAAAAAATATTAAAAAAAAAATTTTTTTAATTTTTTTTTTTTTTAGCGTTTATTTATTTTTGAGACAGAGAGAGACAGAGCATGAACGGGGGAGGGTCAGAGAGAGGGAGACACAGAATCTGAAACAGGCTCCAGGCTCTGAGCTGTCAACACAGAGCCCGACGCGGGGCTCGAACTCACGGACCGCGAGATCATGACCTGGGCCGAAGTTGGCCGCTTAACAAACTGAGCCACACAGGCACCCCTAGAAAAAATTTTTAAAGTCAGCTCTTTGCCCACCTTGGGGCTTGAACTCACAATCCTCACATCAAGGGTTTCATGCTCTACTGAATGAACCATCCAGGAACCCCTGTCTCCTTTCTTCCATTTCTATTAATTTTATTTGGCTTTGCTCAGTTTAAGGCTGAACTTTGACTTTGGTGTCTTAGTTGCCTCCATTCCTTGTCTTATCTTCCTGAACTCATATTCTATCTCAGGTACTGATTTTTCATGTTTGTTTTTCATTTGGGCCTGAAAAGCAATCTATCCCTTTGATGTTTGGTTTCTAGAAATCTTGAGTTGGTCTAAATAGACCCTGATAGAATGCTCCTATGTAGGCTCTTAGCTTAGAACTCTCCATGTACAGGGAGTTCATGATTCATTTTACTTGTATGAGATTTATTGATTCCTGAACTTTGCTAGGACAGCCATTTTGATTTGAGAACAGCATATACATCTGTATTTAGACTTTAGTGAGTCTTCCTATGGTTTTTTAATGATAGAGTCATTGTTCGAGAGAATAGAAGAATTTGGGGTCATGCAAACTCTAGATTATTTTCATGTGAGAAGGTGTCAATCTGAGGAATGAGAGGGTTTCCTGCAGATTAGAATTCTCTCTCCTATAGTTAGAGACTTATGGCAACCCCTTTTTAGTAGATCTCATGCTTAGTTCTCAATAGATAAAGGTAGATTTTGGATATCCAACCTCAGACCCATCTTGGGAAGCATAGATACTTCCTGTTTCCAGACCTGGTAGGTGACCAGAGTGCCTTTTCATCTCTGTTAGATGTGTGAGGACTGGGATAGTTCATGCAGACTTCATGGAGGAGTTGAGGCTTGGATGTCACCATGAAGACTGTTGATTTTCTATAAGCCCGTGTTTCTGGGTTTTCTCACAGCATACACTGCTTTGTTTCTTCATCCCAACCAGTCAAAAATCCTAATGGTTAAAGATCCATTTCAAATATCACTTTCTCTATGTAACTCTTCCTCATTTTCCTGTCTGAAAGTAATTGCAACCTCCTTTGGGTTTCCACATGCTCTGTTTATGTCTCTTTTTAGAAAAAAAATTTTTTTTCCTTAACATCCATTTATTTATTTTTTATTTATTTTTAATTTTTTTTTTAACGTTTATTTATTTTTGAGACAGAGAGAGACAGAGCATGAACAGAGGAGGGGCAGAGAGAGAGGGAGACACAGAATCCGAAGCGGGCTCCAGGCTCTGAGCTGTCAGCACAGAGCCCGACGCGGGGCTCGAACTCACAGACAGATCATGACTTGAGCTGAAGTCGGACACTCAACCGACTGAGCCACCCAGGCGCCCGTGTTTATGTCTGTTTATATACAGTCTTGTGTTATTGGCACACTTGTTTTTTTGTACATGAACAACTCCTTGAGGGCAGGGGTGGAATCTTATGTATCTTTGTGTCATGTCTTAGCACAGCATTTAGCACATAAGGTATTTCAAAATATCTGTTGTATTGAATTTTCTCTGTCCTTCATCTCAGACATCTTGAATATTTAGTTTGTGCCAAGAACTATGTTAAACATTATGTAATTCAAATCAATTCTCCTAACTTGGACTCAGCAAAGATCACTAAGAGAATGTCTTCTGAATTATAGTCCTTAGAAGAGACCAATATTCAGAACTGGGAGTTTTACAAAGAGCGTTTCAGGTGGGGATCACTGATTGGTTTGAACAGATCTACATGACTCTTTTCCCCTCAAGGTCACTTTCCCCCTTTTGCCTTTGAGTCTTTCTCTGCCGCTGTCTTCGAATTTTCTCTGATTTAAAATCCTCCCAGCTTTCTCCCACTTTCCAAATGACTTAGACTTTAACCCCGTTAAGTGTTGTAATTTGTGGGAATTTAAGGTGGCTACAGACATGCGGTGTTCTGCTCTGTTTCCCATTTTATTTTCTGTGGAGGGAATACTCCTTCTGAGAATTGTTTTAGAACAATTATTAGTTGGTAGGTAAAATGATGCTGTTCAGATTCAGTATGAAAGGCTACCCAGTTTTTAGAGTAAAGCTTTCTGTAGAGATGGAAGTATTCTACATCTGTCTTGTCCAATACGGTTGACACTAGCTACTTGTGGCTAATTGAGCCCTTGCAATATGGCTTGTGTGACTGAGAAACTGAGTTGTAAGTTTTATTTGATTTTAATTAAAATGTAAATAGCCCTGTGTGGTTAGAAGCCGCTGTACTGGTCATTGTAGGTATAGACCAATGACAGTTATTGTCTCACATTTTTCTATGAACACATAAAAATGCCCTTGGATAAGTACTTTTGGATAAATACTACCAGTATTTTGGTACTTTTGGATAAGTACTTTGGATAAATACTACCTGTATTACATTATCTCCCCTTTTGCAGATTCACCATGCACACAAATGTGATAAAGGCTCTAAGAAATCTTCCTTCAAAAACAAAATCTGTTTATATTAGTTTAACCCAGAATTGTCTGCTCTCAGGTGACCGTGGAATCCACTCTCCCCCTCCTCCAGCATTAATTCTTTTTTTTTTTTTAACGTTTATTTATTTTTGAGACAGAGAGAGACAGAGCATGAACAGGGGAGGGGCAGAGAGAGAGGGAGACACAGAATCTGAAACAGGCTCTAGGCTCTGAGCAGTCAGCACAGAGCCCGACGCGGGGCTCGAACTCACGGACCGTGAGATCATGACCTGAGCCGAAGTCAGACGCTTAACCGACCGAGCCACCCAGGCGCCCCCAGCAGTAATTCTTATAAACAACTTGTGGCCTCATTCTGCAGAACTCTTGGAAAAAGTCTCCTTCAGACCATTTTCCCTATCAAAAGCTTGTGTTATGTGTTTAGCCAGGCTTGTTCCCTCTTCTATTTTGTGGAAACAGAAGGGTGACTTAAGTAAGCATAACGGGTAGCTTTCTCTAACCTTTACACAATCTGTTCTGAGGAGATGGGGCGTTTATATTTGCCCCATAGGCACGAAGCCATGGAGACTCTGAAATGACGCTTTATGGAGGGACGGTATGTTTTCTAGATATAGCTGTGGCTGAGCCTGGCTCACATTTAGTCCTTGGAACCATATGTCCCCAGTTTGACCTAAGCCACAGGTAGGCCTCCTTTTTGTGGGCCTTAGAGAGACAATCATCTGTCCCCCACTGGAGTCGCTGTTGTCATGGGTTTATCCCACCAACAATAATACAGGAAGGAGTATGATAACGTCCAGTTGTCTTTTCCTCTTACTCGTAATAGACCAGCTAGTGATGCTTCAGATGAAATTGGTCTGAAGGCTGAGAGCAGGTCCATTATTGGGAGCATTTGCTTTAAATTATGAAATTCAGGAAGGCTTGTGGCAGAGAGGCGGCCAGTTCTGCCGCAAAAGGCGCTCGCTTGTCTGTTTCTTGCATTCTGTTAAATATTTCTTATTTCCTCAGAATACACCACAAGGACCATTTGACTGTCCCCTCTGGCTTCTGCATCTTGCTTCCAGCATGAACAGACAGGTAATAACCGTTCAGCAGGGCCATTACCTCTTCTAAAGACTATTATCAAAATGGTCATTATACATAATGGAGATTATTACAGGCAGCCTGAGAGATTTTTTAGATACATCTCTCCAGTAATAGGTGGCCTTTTTTAGCCTTATATATCTGTGGGGATAATACCAGGGCACAGAATACATGACAAATGATGATTTTTAGCAAAACTCTGTCAGCTTTTAATGCATTAATTGGATTGTGGATTTAAATTGTATTTATGCAGAAAGTCTTACATTTTACTCTTGGCAAATACACGGCATGGCAGGAACATTTCAAGAATAGACGTTAAAATACATAGAATGTATCGTCCATGTTTATACTATGCAATCACATATGCAAGGATACTGGCAGTAATGAATCCTTTGAGAACAAAGTCTTTTATAATGAAGTGGCTGGTCTGTAGTCAGCCAATCAATAAGTATTTATAGACCTTGGGCTTCATGCCAGGCCCTGGAAATATGGCAGTTAGAATACACAGAGGGAAGCTTAGACACTTAGGGTCTAGAAGTCTGTTTTTTTTTTTTTTTTTAAAGTCAAATCTCAACATTTTAGTCCCATGAAGATAAAACCTCCTTATATATCTTCCTTTTGTCCCCAACTATTTGAAGGTTAATAGGTCCTGTTCCAGGTAAAATGTGAATTTTGCTGTGTGATACACAGTTGGTTGCTTACCAAATGGCCTTTCTCCCTTAGAGCAATGACTTTATTATTGTTTGGTCGGTAAGGTATAATATATACCTTAAGTCAAGTATAATAAGATGTTAATATGGGCTTCTTGGCATTTCAGGAATGACTCATGACCCAAGAACAAAAAAAAGTAGTTGCCTAGTAATAGGTCATTCCAAAGAGCGATGGTGGTGGTATTGGGTCACTGATGCCTGATTTGCAAAAGAGGTATCAAAAAAACCCAGTTTTGTAAACCCTCACCCAGCATCCTTTTTGGAGTGTAAACAATTTGAGGTTAAAGTGAGTAGGGAGAGTAATTTTTGAAAAAAGTTGTTGGAGAGCTGTGGCATTTTGCTTTCTCACAGTGGGACTTACCCCTCACTTGATAAGTGAGAGGGTTTTGAAAAGAGCACAGAGATCTTGTCATTGGTACTCATGGGGTTGATAGAGCAGAAGGAACTAGTACTTGACCTTTCCTGAGAAAGGCCAGGGACTTTGGTTAGCAAGTTACTCTCATAACCAGGCAAGGAAAGGTGGCTTCGTGGAATGTGTGGTACTAACAGATTTTATGGTGCCAGTGATAAATGAGTGTTTTGTCTGGGCCAGATAGGGTCATTGAGGAGAAAGAGCTGAGCTGTTCTGGAAGGAACCTACTGAGTCCCCTTTTTCCAAGAGGGTCATCTGGAGGGGCACTAGAACTCTTCTTAGAGCTGATGAGGGACAGTTGTTATGGCCTGATGCAGGAGACATTGCATTTATGGGTACCTCAAAGATGTCCCAGCTTTAGGAATTTCTTTTGCAGCACATTTTACTCATCTGCTCTGTATCTTACGGTTGAAATCGTCCTGTTTGATACATTGGTAAAATAATATCCTGCCAGTTTCCTCTCTCTGGGCCTGCCTTGCTGAAGATGTTAGTCCCTACTTTGGATGTCCTGTAGGGTTGGCTGCACTCCCAAACCTCCAGTAAAGAGAGAGGAATCTACAGTTGGTCATTATTTTTTGCCCACATGGTTTTTTTTTTCTGTTTACCCCCCCCCCCCCCCAATCTCGCACCTCCCACATACTCTGTGACAATAGCAAGATTTTCCTTCTGTTAACCTGCGTGTGACCACCCTAAATCACTTTCAATCAGCATAGTTGACTCCATCTTTGATTCCATAGTTAAGCACCTGTCTCCAAACTGGCCAGTTGGCATAGTCACATGTGTTTAACACAGTGATTAGTTCTGAGATGTGATCTAAGGTGATCTGAGGAATTTTGCCGGGACTATTTAGAAGAGGTATTTTCTTTTTACTAGGATTGCTAAGCAGGTAAGATGTAAAGGAGGGGTACTGATGGTTTACTTGCTTCTTGTCAGCTTACCTCAGCAGAAAGCATAGCCAAGAGTCAGCCAGAAAGATTTGTGGTGACTCCATTTGAGCATCTGTATCCAAACATGTCTGAAATTATAACCATTCTACTTATAAGAAAAGAGTAAATTGCCCCCCCCCCAACCATTTTGTATTGGATTTTGTCATTTAGAACAAATAAAGATCTAACTGAGGAGTATTTATATTATGGTTAAGCTGCTCCGATCAGGGGTTAAAAAAATTATTTCCCTCCCTACTTTCTAAGAAGGGAAAGTTTTAAACGTATGGAATGAAGAAATAGTAGCAAATTGATTTCCGTATGTTCTCTACCCAGATTTTAACAATTAACCCTATCTTTGCTGTATATTTTAGACATTATGACATATTATTCTAGATATTTCAACACATCTAAAAATAAAGAATTCTGCTGTATAAACACGATACCATTATCCCACTTAAGAAAATTGCCTGTAATTTGCTTTATTCTAATATTCAGTCCATATTTAAACTTCACTCTTTTTTTCCTAGTATGTCTTTTACAGATGAGTTTAACAGAATGAGTTTCCATTGAAGGTTCACACATTGATTTTGATTATTAAATCTCCTTAGAACTGTTTCCCATCATGTTATATTTTAATGACATAGACCTTATAAGGAGTCCAGGCCAGTAGTGCTAAGAAATGCCCTTCATTTTGAATTTGTCGGATTGTTTCCATATGATCTCATTTAAGTCATGAAATGCTAGTAGGTTGGAAGGTGTAACTGTACCCTGTGAACTACTAGTAAATCAGACGTTATGTCTAGAAGCTTGATTATGTCCAAGTTAGTGTTTTATTTCTTTTTTAAGAACACTTAGAGATAAATAACAAGCGTTGGAAAACAGGGAACTCTTGTGTACTGGTGATGGGAATGTAAATTGGTGCAGCCACTATGGAGAACAGGATGGGAGTTTCTCAAAAAATTAGAAATAGAAAACCATATGATCCATCAATCTGACTTCTAGAAATTTACCCAAAGGAAATGAAATCACTATCTCAAAAATATATCTGTACCCCCGTGTTCATCACAACACTGTTTATAGTAGCAAAGATGAAGAAACGACTCAAGTGTCCATTGACAGATGAATGGATAAGAAAACTGTGATGTATATTAGGGAAATATTATTCAGCCAAAAAAGAAAAAAGAGGAGAATTCTTGCCATTTGTAACAATAGGTAAGGACCTTGATGGCATTGTGCTAAGTGAAATAAGTCACAAAAAGGAAAATATTATATGATAACACTTATCTTTGGAATCTTAAAAAACTAAACTCACAGAGAGCACATTGGTGTTTTCCAGAGGAGGTAGGGGGCAAAATAGGTGAAGGTGGTCAAAGGTAAAAACTTGTAGTTAAAAGATAAATAAGTCTTGGGGATGTTATGTGCAGCATGGTGACAATACTTAACAATACTGTGTTGTGTGTGGAAGTTTCTTTTTTTTTTTTTTTAATTTTTTTTTTTAACATTTATTTATTTTTGAGACAGAGAGAGACAGAGCATGAACAGGGGAGGGGCAGAGAGAGAGGGAGACACAGAATCTGAAACAGGCTCCAGGCTCTGAGCGGTCAGCACAGAGCCTGACGCGGGGCTCGAACTCACGGACCGTGAGATCGTGACCTGAGCGAAGTCGGACGCTTAATCGACGGAGCCACCCAGGCGCCCCTGTGTATGGAAGTTTCTAAGGGAGTAGATTTTAAAAGTTCTCATCACAGGGTAAGTTCTCACCCAGGTGGGCGGCTCAGTTGGTTAAGCATCCAATTCTTGACTTAGGCTCAGGTCATGAGCTCACGGTTTGTGGGTTCGAGCCATGTGTTGGGCTCTGCACTGACATTATGGAGCCTGCTTAGGATTCTCTCTCTCCCTCTCTCTGTCCCTCCACTGCTCATGCTCCCTCTTTATCTCAAAATAAATAAATAAATCTTTAAAAAAATGTTCTCATCACAAGAAAAAATAAAGTACATGTGGTGATGGATGTTAACTTATTGCAATCATTTTGCGATATATACATATACCAAATCATTATGCTGTACGCCCAAAACTAATAAATGTTATGTGTCAATTATATCTTAATTAAAAAACTGCCCTAAAATTTCATAGGGATGTGATATTATAGGTGATATCGTAACATGTTGTTCCCATTGCTCACATAGGTCAGGTTGCTTAAAACTAGGGATGCTGAGCTTGACTGTTTTGCTTGAGATGGTGATTCCTATCTCATTATATAGGTACAATTTTTTCGTATCCTTTATCCTTAATAAGTAATCTATGTTGTTGTGAGATCATACTTTAGCATCATGAAAATCCTAAAATACTTCCACATTTGTTTTCCTTTTTCTGTAAAGAAGAGTTTTGCTTTCTTCTCTCCCTACCTCCATTTGAAATTTTTCTTCCCCTCTCCTTTTTTCTTTTTCTCTTTCTCTCTCCTTGCTCTTTCCTTCCTTCTTTCCTTTTTTCTTCTTTCCTTCTCTCTCTTGTGTTCCTTTCCCCACTTTAGAGTTGGTATGGTGTTGATGGATTCGTTTGGTTTTGTTTTTATAAGAATGTCTTTATTTTTATCTCTTTGAAGGATATCTTCAATGGGTTTTGAGTTCCAGGCAGGCAGTTCTTTCTCTCAACTTTGAACATACTATTCCGTTATCTTCTGACTTGCATCGTTTCTGTTGAGAAGTCAGCTGGCAGTCTTACCGTTGCTTCTTTGAATGTAAAGTACCTTTTATTTTTGACTACTTTTAAGATCCTTTTGTTTCCTTTATATTTAAATTGTTTTACTATCATGCACATAGGTCTAGTTTTTCTTGTATTCTATGGCATGACAAGAATTATAGATGTCTCTACTGAGAATTATTGAAATCTCACTACATCACTCTGTTTTAACTCCTCTAGCTTTACCAGTTTACTTATTTTGCTATCGATTTATGTATTATTGTCACTTTCTAATTGAAAAACAACACAAGCCCACAGAAAAATATTAAAGTTATATATTATAATATCGTAGAGACCATCTTGTAATAGTAGGTTGCAGCTAGTCCTCAAGAACAAACTAGAGCAAGGAACTTAAATCGTAGGTAAGAATTTCTTACCATCTTTTTTTTCCCCATACAGCTGTTAGTTTTTATATTCCTTTTCATACTTCTTTTGTTCCCCTTTTACTGCAGACTTGAATCTATCTATGCATACATAGCAGAAAAAAAGTGCTTAGAGTTTCTAAGTTTATGCCTTCTCCAATCAAGAAAGCAAACAAACCATGTCTATAATGTACACCTAATTCCTTCCCTGAGAAGAATTTCATAGCCCCAGTGGCAAGAAGGGCAAAGCAGATCCATCCAATTGGCCCAAGCCAGACTGGGTATTTTTAAGGTCATGGCTTCTGAGAGGCCAATGTTGTAATCGTATGTATTGAGGGGGAGAATTTGGATAGACAAGTCAGTAAGTGTTGGCTACAACTTCCCATTGTCTGTGGAAGCTGGTCCCTATGTTGCTTTACTTTGTAGAAGACGAGCTTTCCAGAATGTAAAAATGTCTTGTATGTAGACCAGCTAGGAGTCATCTTAAATATTGTCAGATTTTAGAAACTTAAGATACTTTTTGCCAGCTGTAGGGTCCTGATATCCATAAAACAATCTTTTGGAAAGCTAACCTTAAGTTGTACTTCCCCCTACTCAAGCTCTTGCCCTAGGCCATATCATTCTCTTTCAACATTTTTGTTTTTTAAACTATGCTCTGCTCTTCCCTAGGTGCAAGATCTCTGTGTGTATGTTTGATGAGTACTGTCACATTTTACAGTGTTTTATGTGATGTTAAATAACTTTTATACCATCTTCCTTTTATCTGATATTGCAGAAAGCAGCCCTCTGGTTCTTTAGTTGTTTTGCTTTTGGAGTAACTGGAAAAAAAGCATATCACAGGAATGAATCTTCTTTATTAAGAAAGGAATAATCCTCCATAGATTTGATATCTCAGAGCAATGTATTTAGCATCATTTATATGAAAATGAAGTATATGCTTAAAGCCCAACAACTGCTTAGATGTTCTTAAAGTAAAAAGTTTTAATTTACTTCAGGATCTGAAAATATCAGCATAGACCTCATTTAAAACTATGTTTGACCTTTTTTTTTCCTTTGCTTCTTGTGCTTTTACTGTATACCCTTAATGTATGTGTGTATGTATACATGTGCACACACCACATTTTAGTAATTCTGACATCTAAAGGAAAACCCTTTCCCTCACATTTAAGGGAATATGCAGTTTTGTTCTCAGATAAGAAGCCAACAATAGTAACAACATTAACAATAGCACTGAGTGATTCTTTGAAAAGATTTTCCTGTTCCTTATTCTTAACACTGAGAAAGTCCTTAGGAAGCCATCGTTAATTTTTGCTAAGAGAAACACCTAAATTTTTGAGACCAGGCTTTAAACAATCTTGTGAGCTCATCACATTTCAAGAACATTGGTATGCAGGGGATACAGTTGTTATAATTGGAAAAGAGGATCGTCATGGTTCAGCTTTGTCTATGGATTGTGATATAGTTAACAGCATCCAGGAGAAGCTATGTTACTGAACAGCCAGGTGATAACAAACTATTCCCTAAAGAGTCTGTTCTGGTATATGATTTTCAGTTATAATAATGTGTGCTGGCATGTTCTGATGAACTTGGTGAGGCATGTTCAAGTGGCCCAGTCTTGTTGGCTTCCTAACAGTTCCTCAGAGTTGCTGAGGGGCTGGCCTGGTTTTGTTTTCCATGCACCCTGAGTGCTACTCATCAAGGCAGCATTCACCAAGCATTATGAATGGTACATTGCTCCTCTGAGCAGGTTAGAAAACAAGATGCCTGGATCCAGGCCCTTCCGTATGTACTTCTGCTCTGATAGCCTTCAAGCCCATTACAACATAGGGCATAGGTGGTGGGTATGGCCTCATTTCAGAGGAGAGCTGCTGGTGACATGACATACTCTAGTCTGTATGCATTCTGTTTCAGTGTAATCCTTTAAGAAGATTAGGTTTTTTTGGTGTGTTTTTCATTAAGCGCTTTGTAACATAGGTCCCTCATCAAAGAGAACATAGCGGATGTGTAAGTTTTCTAGAGCTGCCTTGGCACGTTCTACTAATTTGGTAGCTTAAGATACCAGAAATGTATTCTTTCACAGTTTTGGAGCTAGAAGTCCAAAATCAAGGTGTCAGCAGGTTTGCTCCTTTTGGAGTCTCTGAGAAAGAACATGATCCATGTCTGTCTCCTACCTACTGGTGTTGGCTGGTAATTCTTGACATCCCTTGGCTTGTAGCTGCATCACTCCAATCTCTGCCTCTATCATCCCATGACTTTTCTATATATCTGTCTGTGTGTCTCTCTTCTTCTACAGACATCAGTGATTGAGTTTATTGCCCGTCTTAATCTAGTATGTCCTCAACATACCTTACTTATATCTGCAAAGACTCTATTGCCAAATAAGGTC
Source organism: Panthera pardus (assembly GCF_024362965.1). Lineage (NCBI taxonomy): Eukaryota > Metazoa > Chordata > Mammalia > Carnivora > Felidae > Panthera > Panthera pardus. The sequence goes on from NW_026526766.1 coordinate 20,101,143, forward strand.
AACATTCACAGGTACTGGGGGTTAGGACTTGAACATACCTTTTTGGGGGGCACAGTTTAACCCATTATAGTTGTTTCTTCTGTGCAACCCTGTTTAACTCACATGACTTCTTTTGTCCCCCATTTCATTACTAAAATCTAAGTTCTGCTTTGTCAGGGCTTTCTTTAGTATAATTGATCATTGACTAGAACTTTTAAAAATGTTATCACCAATTAACAAGAACCATCGTGCTTAATAAGACCCAACAATACTAATTCCAAAATATACACAAGGTAGCTAGAGTAGGGAAAAACCATCTAAGACCATGCTTAGTGGGTAACATCGATACTTCCATTGGACAATGTTCTCAGCCATTTAATATATCGAAACTTAATTCAAGAAACAAGTTTTTGATCCCTGCTGAGGGCAAACAACGGTATTAAGATCTGGGGATAATTAAACAGATAAGATGTACATTTGATTTCAACCTCTATTGGTGATACTGAACAATAAGTGACTGATTATTTTTGAATTATTTTAAAATAGATGTATAATATCATGACCCAGATTCATGGAACCATTTTCTAATCCAGTCCCTCTAAGAAAAAATTATCTTGGTGGCCACTCTGATCATATAGTTAAGGTTCTGAGACATCTCTGTTCTAAGCTTAGTTTGGAAACATTCAGTGTGGAGCAGAGTTTTCACTTCTTTCTTTCGCAGATATCTGGGTCTGTCTGTCATGTTTCAGAATTACCTTCCTCCATCACTTTGATAATTCCTTTCATTTTAGTTGGGACACCAGAATCTCAGCCCAGTGTGTTTTGAATTCCCATAGAAAAATGCTAGTCTGATAAAGAGGAGAGAGCCCTTCTGTCCCTCACATCCATGTGTACTTGACTTTTAGCTTCTCTGCTCAGCACATTTATATACTTTTTTTTTTTTTTTTAGCAATATGGCTAGTGTCTTATCACTAAACCTGACTGATCAATCTGTTACTGTGGGAATAAAGTGTGTGTGTGTGTGTGTGTGTGTGTGTGTGTGTGTGTGTGTCTATCTGTCAGTCATTGGGGTGGGGGGAGATTGGAATCCCTTACTTTAAAATCCACATTATTGACCACATAGTATTTCATTCATGAATAGGCATGGTTTAAATGATCATTATCATATCGATGGGTCCAAATACTGTTTTCAATTTTCCCCATTTGAAAACTTCTTTTTACTCTCATACATTGTAATAAGATTCATTCATTCCAGGTGATTTTTGACCTTCATATAGTTATCTTTGCTGTTCCTTCTCCCTAGAATTCTCTTTCTTCTGTTCTTCATATGGCTGTTATGGCTGTCATGAGAATGAGTTTCCCATGTCTTCTACCTGTAGTGTGACTGACTGAAGGCCCCTTGATGGTTGTTGTGCTTAGAAATCTATCAATGACTTTGCATCGAGGACTTACCTCCCAGGGCTGCTCGCCTGGGTGCAGTGGTTGAGTGTTGTGAAGATTGCGTGTTGTGAGGATGTTTGGGGAGCCTTATTCCTAGGAGACATGGGGCTTTTTTGTCTGGTGACTTGGACCCCAAAGTCCATGGCTGCTTTGCCGAATCTTTGTTATATTGCACAGCAGCCCGGGACTCTTCAAACAACTTTCTCTCCCTCGTTCCTTTACATGGGGTCAGACTTGCGTGATGGCCTAATGACAATGTCAAGCTTCCACTTCTCCCTCCTTCCAACAGAGGAATTTTCTCAGATAAAATCTTTACGCCTTTGATCCCATCTTGAAATCTGCTTCTTAGGGGACCTGGACTAATGCCGCTGGCTCTGTGTTCCTTACTGTTTGGTCAGATGTCCATTTGTACATGGCCTTCACTACTGTAGTCGCTTTCCTGGTTATTATTTAGCACACCAGCCCACTGTTTTATTTCCTTTATAGCAGTGGTTATGATGCCTAAATGCTTGTTTGTTTGTTTGGTTACTAATTACCTATTTCCTCTATTGGAATGTAGTTCTCCCTCGGGCAGGGACATGATCAGCCCCAGCATTTAACTGTATTCCTGGCACATCATCTATGCTTAACAGATACTGTTGAATTAATGGATGGATTCTGATAGATTTCTAACAAGGGGTTGAGAGTTTTGAGGAAGAAATGTATGAGTGGTAATTAGGGAAGCTGGCATGTTTTGGAGGAGGGCAAGACTAAACTAGATACTATTAGGCAGTTGAAGACACTATATGGATCCTGGTCTCATGAGGGTAATGAGCTAAAAGAGATGATACATTGACTTATGTCCCTAATTCTCTGGGATAGCTCCATTTCTGTCCTGTCAACCATCTAAGGGAACTCACCCTTGTCAGGGTATGTGTTCTGAAAAACGACGGCCAAAGTGACGAAGAAGGGTGTCAGTATAGTGTCAAAGGCAAGCTTTGTTTTAATTTAACATGGCGCTTCAGTCTGGCCCACCTGTTTTCCCTCCCTCATGATGTGGGGCAAAGGGTTGGACCTTCCTTTGCTTTAGTGACCAGGGCAGACCCCGAATTAGGGTCAGGGGGCAAGAAAAGCTGTACATTTTCTTCAGTGACTGTTTTAGTGGTGGTAGTATGTGCCATGTTCAAAATTCTCTAGCCTAATTTTAGCCAGAGGACTGTTTCCGTCATTGAGAATTTTCCTTCTCATTTTGAACAGTAACCCTCTATCCAACAAGAGAATTTGGCATTTTGGCCTAAGACAAGGTAGAATTTAGATGTGAGGGTGGTGACTAATTAGTCCTGGAATCAAATTCTCCTGTCTGGCCATATCGGAGAATATAGGACAATTGGCAGAAAAATAAAAAATGACTCCTGAATGCTCAGAAGTTGTGCCGGTCTTGAGGAAAGTTGACCTAACCTTAATGGAAAATTTTCTTCTTGTTGGAATCTGAGGCTCAGATTTGTGGCTCTCAGGATAGGTGAATTTGTGTGCTGTGAATAACCAATAATGGATTCCATTTTTGTCTCAGATTCTTCCAGACTGATATTATTTTCTTCAGGCAGATTCTTAAAGGTAATAAGCCTATTAGCTACCCTATCTTTTGGGCAAAAATTTCCACTTTAATGTGTATTGCACGCATGTATTCATGCACATGTGGGTACCAATGCACACAAATTATTACATCTGCTCCTGTTTGATATATCTATTTAACTCAAGCCTGTAAAATGTAATGAAAATGCAACCACGATCCATATATATATGGAGAAATATATATTAAGACCAAGATACACAAGCCAGAGAAAGACCTGGACCCAGAGGGAGAATCGTGCTATTAGCTGAGCAGTGCAATCAGAGAGAAGGTATCCCTTTGCATGGGGTCCAGATTAGAATGGTCAAAGCTTCAGAGAAGGCGGCATTAGCCTGCCTTGACATTAAGGGTAGAGACAGAAGGAGAGGAGCCCCGCCAGGTATTTGTGAAGTAAAAGTTCCCCTTTCTTTTAAAACACAATAGCTTGTGTAATTTTGTCACATGCATCTGTTGCTCTCCCCTCTTAACTCTGTGCGGAAGTGCTCACCCGAGCATTCACGGGAGCAGTTCTCCCTCCCACCCCTGACACCTGCCACGGAAAATGCTGCATTATTCATCGGGGAGCTAATGGCAGGTGATGAGATCTTTTCACGCTACATCCCTCTCAGTAGGTGTTTACCACTCCGTTCACCAGCAGCCCTGCTATTACTGAGGGGCCAGAAGAACCCTACACACTTGCTTGCAAGGTAATGGGAAACGTGCTCAGCTTTCTGGGCTCACAAGTGCAGATGAAGGTTATCACCAGGGCAGCTGCGAAGCCCAGGGCGGGAGGAAGGTGGTCACTCTAAGCGAACAGCTTAATTTTGGAAATCCATACAAATCATGTCAGAGCCATGATAATTCATCTTCTTTAGCTCCCAGCCTTTCAGCAGTGACTGCACTGTAATAATTCCCCCCGATTCACCTGTGATCTCTATAAATAACCGGAGTGAGGGAGGAAAGGAGGGGAGGAAAGAGATGAGTTTAGCTTAGTGTCTGATGAGCATGCCAGCGAGGAATTTATCTCTGTCTAGTAAGCAAGCTGCGGTCTTCTCCGAGAGTGGGCGGGGTGTGGCAACGCACAGGAAGCTAGCAGGGGGACAGTCCTGCGACCCCAGCTCAGTGCTCTGGTGTCATTTGAAACCAGCTTGACAAGAGAGGTAGTGGTTCCACTGATTTATCTGAAAGCTGTGACAAAAAAATTATGGAGCAATACCATGTCAGCACGTGGGAGGGATAAAGGAGGGGAGGCTATTTTATCTTCTGGTCCTTAATTCCGTGGGGAGCACATGTTATCAGAGATTCCTTTGCCACACCACATTTGCCATCGTAACCATCGAGTGATTCTAACTTTTTTTATTCGCTTTTTTTCTGGTGGAGTTTTTGTTGTTGTTGTTAGGAATAGCAGGACTTGGGGGTTACTGTTTGGGGTTACAGGAATGTTAAGTGCAAGAATCTAGGTAGGAAAAGTCACTATGGTCAAGACAGCCTGGTAGGGAGGCAGTCAAATTTTTGTTTGCCCTGCTCATGGTAGCTGATTTGACAGTTCTTCCTGATGGGTGCTGCTTCTCAATCCAGGGTCTCCCATTGGTTTCTCTCTTTCGCCTCATAGGCAGTGTGGTGTAGTGCAGGACAGAGGGTCTTGGAGTTAAGGTGGGAAAGATGTGGGTTTTAATCAGCTCTTTAGTAGCTGTGGGAATTTAAACTTTTCGAGCCTTTTATTACTTGTATAATGGATATATAATTACAAGTCTAGGTTTACTTTGAAAACTAAATAATAACCATTTAGTAAGTCCTTAGCAATGGCTAACTCCTTCCATTCTTTTGAACTTAAGGTGAATTTATTTTTCCTTTCACATGGCCAAGGAAAATTTCTTTAGGTAAGTTGACAAGTCTTCTTCCATGAGGGAAGCAAGTTCAGACACTCTAATAAATGTTTCAGATTGGCCCTTGGTCAGTGGGTTAATGGTTAAGTAAACTGATACACATCCATACCGTGGAATATTATTCAGCAATAAGAAAGAGCCAAGTATTGATACACACAACATGGATGTCTCTGCAAGGGAATTATGCTGAGTGAAAAAAGCTAATCCCAAAAGGTTATACACTTGGCCTTTGAGGAAGATACTGATTAGGTAGCAGGGAAGGCACTCAAGCAAATGGGCACTGGCATCAGACCAACGTCGTTACGAATTCTGGATTCTGCTTCTTCCTAGTTGTCTGATCTTGGATAAGCTTCTTATCCTTTGTGAGCCTTAGTGTTCTCATGTGCATTTGGGGCATAAAAACACCCATCTTGTATGGGCTGCTCTGGTCATTACGTGAGAAAGTATATGTAAATATTATTAATTGAGTGACACTATGAGAATAATCACGAACACTTAATTTATGCCAAATACCCCATTCCTTAAAGACATTAAGTGAGGATTAGATAGTAACTTCCTGAGTTGGCTGAATGTGTCTGAAAATAGTACTCTTCATGGAAATGGTCATGATGTCAACATCCACACTTGAAAGAAACTTCAGTAAAACTTCGGAATGGCCTATCAGTGAATTATGGAAAGGGCTCCTTAATTGCTTTCTGTATTATTATGTTCAAATGAATATCTGGCCCCAGGGGCGTGAATAAATCTTTAGTATTATGTGTCATCAATTATGCCGTGGTTTGTAACAGTTCTAGGACCACCTGCATATTTACATGCTTGAGCAAGTGCTTACAGATGAAACAGAAGAGTGAATATTATAGGCTGTAATCATTCATTCACAATTTCTGATGGTGAACTATCCTTCTTCCATTTCCTGTTGGTCTAGGTACTTACTCTTTCTGCCTAGTGTGCTAGAAGTTAATTACGGGAGTCTAAGCTCCAAAGTCCAGTTCTATCAAATTTATATGTTAGCATTATAAAGTACGGCATTTCTAGTATTAAAAAAAAAAATGCCCCACTGTTTCAAAGCTAGTGTGACCACAGCAGCATGTGTACTCGCAGAGACGTGGAGAAGAGAGTAGGAGAAGCTAGTGCTGTGGTGCTGTATGGACAAATGTGTGGTCGGATCAACTCTGAATGTAGGGCATCGAGCACGTGTGAGATGGAAGGCCAGCCAGGTAGAGCGGGGTGTGCGAAGACAGGTGCGCATCTGATTTTGTTCCTGACGCTTTCGTTACCAGTTAATCTGTGTATTTTTGGTCAAGTCACATGATCTCTGAGCCTCTGACTTCTTAGCGGTAAAGGTGTCGAGGGTGTGGGATTCTGGAGTCAACAGAAACTGGGTTTAAATCCTTGTTCTTTTGAGCCTCAGTTGCCTCAGATGTAAAATGGGGTAGTAGGATTTATTGCATAAGATTTTATGAGGTCTAAATGAGGTAATACATTTAAATACCCAAAACTTCTGCACTTCTAATAATGCCCATCAAATGTAAGCTACTATTTTAAGTGTCTGATTGAATCAGAGAGAAAAAAAAAAAATTCCTGGATCAATACTATGGAGAAGGTTGTTTCTGTGCCCCTAATTCATTTTTTCCTCTCACCATGTACGCAGAATAAGGACTCCCTAAAATGTTCCGAAATTCCTAGAACCTGTAAATATGTTACAAGGAAAAGGACTTTGCAGTTGTAATGAAGGGTATAGACTTTAAGAGAAGACGATCCTGGATTATCCCCATGGGCACAGCCTAATTACATGAGCTTTTAAAAGCAGAGAACTTTCTCTGGCTGGAAGCTGGAAAGTTTCTAAGCATCAGAAGGGTTAGACATGCCATTGCTGGCTCTGAGAGCAAGGCCCATGTGCAAGAACTGTAGAGATGCCTCCAAGAGCTGAGGGCAGCCCCAGAGGATAGGACCTCAGTACTAAAACCATAAGAAATTGAATGAGTTGGAAAGCAGATTGCTATCAGAACCTCTCGGTAAGAGCCCAGCCGGCTGACATCTTGATTTCTGCCTTGTGACATCTGGATTAGAGAAACCCATTGAGCCAGCTCAAACTTATGACCTAAAGAACAGTGAGATAATAAATTTATGTTGTTTTTAGTCACTCTGTTTGTGGTTATTTGTTATGGCCGTGATAGAAAACTAACACATTATTTGACCCCCTTCACATCTCTTCCCAGACTTGTTAGAAGTTAGCTGCAATTTCAAGGATGTTTCACAAGGATAACATTACCCAGAGTGGAAAGGTATCTATGAAGAGATTTATGTATTACAGATAGGGGAAGCTTATCAGCAGGGTTATGGGCAAAATTATATATATGTAAAATTTATTTATAAAAATTTATATATCTCTCTCTATAATTATATATAATGAGATGAGATTTGGGAAATTTAAAAACTGAAAGCAACATTTATGACTATTTCCTTGTTTTAAGATGAAGAAACTAAAAGTCAGAAGTGGCCAATGGACTTGCCCAAGGTCAAATTTCCAACTACTTGTCCTAGGCTAGACTAGCTACCAAATTCTTGTGATGTCCTCTCTTCACTCTACATGGTATTCACACCTAATGGATCCCAGTCACATGGTGGGGCATAGAATGGCAAAGTGCTGAGGGGGAGGTGATCAGGAATGTAAATGGTGTTTTTCTATTCAATGAGGAATCTCAAAGACGAGCTTCTTTAAAAATGTTTTACCTGTTAGCATAATACCCTCCAGTTCCATCCATGTATTTGCAAATGGCAAGATTTCATTCTTTTTGATTGCCAAGTAATACTCCATTGTGTGTGTGTGTGTGTGTGTGTGTGTGTGTGTGTGTGTGTGTGTGTGTATATATATATATATATATATATATACACTACATCTTCTTTATCCATTCATCTGTCGATGATGACTTTAAGAGACAAAACAGATGAACATGAGGGAACGGAAACAAAAATAATATAAAAACAGGGAGGGGGACAAAACAGAAGAGACTCATAAATATGGAGAACAAACAGGGTTACTGGAGGGGTTGTGGGAGGGGGGATGAGCTAAATGGGCAAGGGGCATTAAGGAATCTACTCCTGAAATCATTGTTTCACCAAATGCTAACTAATTTGGATGTAAAAAATAAAACAATCACAGCCAACAACAACAAAAAGTTTTACCTGTGAGTAAGCATAAGGCTTCATTCACCCTCCATGTTTGGCTTATGCATCTAGAATCCTCACCTGGTTTTATCTCTCAAGTGCTCTTCTTTATGTGTAAGCTAGCATGGTCATAGGTAGATGGAAGTCATTGAACAGCACATGAGGGATTAGGTTAGGTGACTGCTAAGATAATTTCCTGTCCTAGAATTGTTCAAAGCACTCAAGGTAGTGATTTATGTCTGCTTAGACGGATGCCATCCAGACCTTGACCAGTGTTGAAAACAATTTCCCAGCTAGCAATGCGAAGAGATTATTCCATAAGTCGGCCATGTTTATGGTATATTGTCCATGAAATCACCAAGCAGACATGTCACTGCATCATAGAACCTTCACCCAGGTTCATATACGTAAGGTGCTATTGCCTTACAAGGCATTTATGAGATGTATGATAGCAGTGGACAATAGAGGAGCTATTTTTCTCTTTGTAATGCTGAAAATATGGCTTTCTTTTTGGATCCTATTAAAATCCCAGTAGATGCGTATATACTATGACAGTGAGTGTGATTGTTTTTTTCTTCTGTTGCTCCAGAATTGGTGATGAAGGCTCAGAGTTGAAGAGTGTACAAGTACCCCTCATTTAAATAGGAACACCAAAAACTGGGGTTAGACACCTGTCCAGAGCTTACTAAGAAGAGGCACAATCTGCCCTTCTTATTCAACTATCTCCCCACCCCAAGTTGATAAAAATAGGACTAGACTGGTATGTGTTAGTTTGCTGTTGCTACCCCAACAAAGTACCATCGATTGGGTGGTTTGCACAACAATTTGTTTTCTTACAGTTCTGGAGGCTACAAGTCCCAGACCAAGGTGTTGGAAGGACTGGTTTCTCCTAAGGTATCTTCTTGATTTGTAGATGGCTATCTTCTTCCTATGTCTTCACATTGCTTTTACCCTGTGCCTGTCTATGTCCAAACGTACTCTTATAAAGACACCAATCACGTTGAATTAGGGCCCTCTAGTGCCCTCATTTTAACCAAATTGCCTTTTTAAGGACCCTGTATCTAAGTATGGTTACATTCCAACTTTCTGCTGCTCTTAGCTGAAAAGAAAACCACAACTGTTAGCATGGCTGCACATTAAAAACAAGAGAGGTTGAAGGTCAATTATATCCTTGGCCTGCCCAGGTGACATCTAGGCCAAACAAGCGGCTATCCCACCCAGTGAAGAATCTGAAGTAAGCATTGCTCCTGAGGCTGCTCAAGAACTGTGCCTGTATTATCTTTGTTAATGGTTCTCATCCAAGGTGGATTGGCCCTTTAGGGGATACTTAGCAATTTTATTTGCAACAAGTAGGAAGAGAGTGCTCCTTCATATAGTGAATAGAGGTCAGGGGTGTTGCTAGACATCCTACAATGCACAGGGCATCCCACACACAAAAGAATTATCCAGGTCAATATGTCTGTAGAGTTGCTCTTGAGAATCCTGGTCAGCATGGAGGCCATAACATTGGCACTTGCTTCCATAACAGCATAGGCCACCACCATTACATAGAACCAGACTAAATGAAAGGGAGACCAGTGATGTCTCCTCATGACTGACAGATGGCCAGTTACATAGGAGTGTCTCCGCCTTTTTTTATTTCTCCTTCTTAGACTCAACTGCAAGGATCAAGATGGAGGGGAGGAGAGGCAAAGAAATGACACAGAAGTATGCCATATTCTCCCATTCTGTAATTCAAGGGCATAGTGGGGAAGGAAGAGTATACAAGCAGATCATGCCTTCCTCTTCACATTAGGCTTTTTGAGCCACTGAGCTAGTCTGTGGTACAAGAGGTGGTTAGCTTTTGAATTGGTTATGAGCTTGAAATGTTGACTGGGATTGATTGTTTGATTGATTTGATTTTTGGACTAGGTTTTTAGAAAGTGCCTGGAAACCTACGGGGTTTGCCTGAAAGGTCCTTAAGTAATGGGGAGGGGGAGCTTAACAGTATTCAACTTGAAAATGGTGACGAAATAAAACCATTCCTTGGTTGAACCCCTAATGGCTTGAAACTCCTTTAATAGGAGTAAACATATAACGTAAACATGGTATGTACCTGTCTTTAGGCTGGCACTCATGCCCTTTAAGAGCTTGCCTTGTAATGCTGCCAATGGATGATGCATTCCATAGAGGGGAACAAGGTGTTTGCTCAGCTCAATGTTCTAAGACTTAGGAGTCCTAAAGGAGGTAATGATTTTCTGGTAGAAGTGCAGTATCTTACTTATTCATCTGGCTGCATGAAATTGAGTGAGAACATCTAGGCTCAAACCACAATTTAGCTACTGAGCTTAAGGTGTGATCTTTACTTAGTTACGTAACTTCTGTTTTGAGTCCAGTTTCTCCACCTACAAGGTGGACAAATATGATTTAGAATGTTATTTGTAAAGTTTGCTTAAGGTTTACTGGGGCTTGGGGGTTTAACTTCTTATTATTCTTTATTTAGCAAAAGTTTTCATAGCTGTAACGCAATGGTAGCTACTATTTACAGAGCACTTTTCTCCTTGATTTTATTTGTATAAATTTCAAAACCGAGCAGAACTAGTATATGGTGATAAAACTTCAGCATGTTGTTTACCTTTGGCTGGGTGGGGTCATGAAGAGGTGGCTTCTGGAATGCTGGTGATTTTTTGTTTTCTTATCTAGATGGTGGTTACAGGAATTTTCAGGTTTTCAGTTTGAAAAAGTTTCTTTTTTTTCATTTGAAGTATAGTTGACATACAATATTAGTTTCAAGTGTACAGCATAGTGATTCGACAATTACACACTTATGAACTGCTCATGAGTGTAGGTAGCATCCATTATCGTACAAAGTTGTCGTGATATTATTGGCTGTATTCCCTGTGCTGTACTTTTGATCCCAGTAACTTATTTGTCTTGTAACTGGAGGTTTGTACTTCTTAATCTCCATCTATTTCTAAAACGTGCCATACTTTTTTCTGAGTATTGTTGAGCACCAGATAGGAAATGTAGTCTTAATTTAACTTACAGCAAGAGACTCGTAAAATGTTTTTGAGGAAAAAATAAGTTTAAGTGATTTTCATAGGAAAGATGGTGACTACCATTGTTTTTGAGGTCATTTGACAGATTACTTTAGAAGAAATTATAAAATCTGAAATTGTTTTTCTGCCGCCTTCTCTTCCTGCTCCTTTGGGCTCTTCTCCAAAGTGACATAATTGTCACCCATGGGACCCTAGTGCTTTGCCTGTCCTCTCTGGTGCTACTGTAGGGCAGTTATTTGAGGAGCGATGAATCACTAAAACTGGAGTCTTAACCTATCATCTCACTGTGAGGATGAGGAACATTGTAGACAGAATCTCAAAAGATGGGTATCTGATGGCAGAAGGGGAGATCTCTTGTCCCATTTCAGTCTCAGGTAAGGTCTTTTTTGGGCACCGCTGCGCCCTCTGCTGGGGGCCCATTAGAACTCCCAGAAAAGCCCTCATGGTGGAAAGTTACCTTTTAGAAAGCAGTAGGTACTTTTTTCAGGTGGAATGATCAAGCAGGAAAGAAAATCCCTCCTAACTCTCTAGAGAGTCAGGAATTTAGTGTCAGGAGGGGAAGATGGAACAACATGAGGGCTCTGCATTGTTAAGTAGTCGTCCTACTTCTTTTGTTGTATCCCTGAACACAATATTTACAAAGGGAATGGGGAATGTTTGGTAACTGCTTACAGGTGGGCGGTACATCACAGTTTTTCTCAGATTGATCAAGATTCACATTGCATGCCTTTTATGTGCAAGGAATTGGGATACAAAATTATTAAAACATAGTTCTTAGCTTCAGGATCTTATCCTCTGGAAAAAACAGACGCGTTTGACAAATAGACATGCTTACTGGTTTGGGTAGTTGGTGATGAACATGTTATAAATAAAAGGATGGTGAATAGCTTGAAAAAATTATGGTATGTTATTTATAGTCCCATTTATGTAAAATATTAGTGTATACATGATCCCACTTAACATAAAGAATTAAAATATTAAAAATACTTTCAAATGTTATAAAAAAATCTAAAAGTCATATTGATTTTTTATAATTTATTAATTGTATGATTTAAGGACATGTTTTTTTCTTAAAGTTTATTTATTTTGAGAGAGAAGGAGGGAGAGGGAGAAGGAGAGAGAGAGAGAGAGAGAGAGAGAGAGAGAGAGAGAGAGAGAATGAATAGCAAGCAGACTCCATGCTGTCAGTGTGGAGCCCAGGGTGGGGCTTGAACTCACAAACCATGAGGTCATGACCTGAGTCAAAATTAACTCAGCTTAACTGACTGAACCACCCAGGCGCCTCTTACAGACATATTTTAAAATTTGATTTTGAAGAATAAAACTTTTTTTTTTTTGTATTTTTAAGATGTGCTAGTTGCAAAAAAAAAAAAAAGACAGAAATAAAAAGAAATAATATGTAAAGATATAAAGAAGCCAGTGAAACACTGCGAGCAATCCATTTTCTGAATGCAAAAACATGAATGAGCTGGCCTATATCCTTTGAGGCTTTTTCTTGAGCATACATACAGCCATATCAACATATCTGAGATGATGCTGTGCTTTTTCATTTCAGGTCTCCCTTTGTCCATGTTAATATATTTTATTTATATTGTTTTAAAAGAAAGGGTATAATTGTTTACTATCTGGCTTTCTGGAGGTATAATTGACTTAAAAATTGTACACGTTGAAGGTGTACAACATGATTTGGTATACATGTTGTTTACTTTGGTTTTTGTAAGCAGAGAGGGGTCTGACATGAAAAGTCTAAGTTTTTCTGCTTATTCTTCCTCCACCCTGGTTTCATTCCTCCAAAGCAACCACTTTTATACACTGCTCTTTTTAGTTCCCCTCGTGATGAGTTTTGTAATATATATACCTGCAATCCCTTCTCTTCCTTCTCTTGCCCTCCTACTTCTCAATTTCTGGCAGCTCTCCTTTTAATTTACATAGTCACAGTGAAACATTTACCTTCCTTTCTGAAACCATAATTATTATGGGCTTTGTCTTTAGCTTTTACTGAAGGCTGGAAACCAATAAATATTATTTGTTTTAATGGCCATGTATATATTATTCACCGTAAATTCAAATAAAGGTGTTGGATTGCATTTCCTTCTTTTTATGTCCAGTGTTAAGACAAAAATGCCATTTGAAAAAGAATGTTCCTAGTGTCAAAGTCAAATGCATTCACTTTTATTACATTTTTGCCATATTTTAGCATGACTCATATTTAAACAATGGCTTTTTCTAGTAGCTCTTCTGTTTTTCCTGTTGTTTTTTTTAAATTGGCTTTTTATAAATGAACCTATCCTTTATTTACTGAATTTTTGTTTTCGCCTAATAATTGTCAAATTAATAGTAGTTTTTAACCATATTCTCAAAATTACTCCGCCTCATTTTTACGATACACAATACTTCCTTCTCCTTCTAGACACATCAGATCCCTGCTGTGCCTGGGCTGGTCACTCTTTTTTAAAAAAAATTAATGTTTGCTTATTTTTGAGACAGAGAGCCAGCAGGGGAGGGGCAGAGAGAGAGGGGGCACAGAATCCAAAGCAGGCTCCAGACTCTGAGCTGTCAGCACAGAGCCCGATGCGGGGCTCAAACTCACAAACCGCGAGGTCACGACCTGAGCCAAAGTCAGACGCTCAACCGACTGAGCCACCTAGGTACCCCCAGGGCTGGTCACTCTTGTAATCTGCTTACAGCATCAACAGTTGTTAAGCCTTGAGTATGTCTTGCACTTTTGGGGTAGCTTCTCTTGTTTTGGAATCCTATGTCTCCTCTGTCTTGGTTTCAACTTCATTTTGTGTCTATAGTACCTGTTCAAATGTCAGACTTAACAAATAGTGCTTGATCTATCAGCATTCTGTGTCTGTGCACATCCCAACATGCCTTTATGTTATCATAATTTTTCCTTGGTATTTTGTATGGCTATAGAATATCAGATTCAGAATCTTGTAGAACTTTGAATACGTCTTTAACTTTTCACATGCAGGGTTGCTGATGAGAAAGAAGGCTGATATCGGCCTGATCCTAGATGTACTTACTTGTTTTCTAGATGAACTCTAGTGTGGCCCTTGCTTCTGGAATCTGTTTGAAAGCAAGAGCACATGCCCTGGCCACAGATAATGGTGTGTGAATCAGGCCCAGAGGAGGGAAATGGGGGATCTGGGAGAGACGCAATTTGGAGGTAGGATCTGCGGGGCTCAGTGGGTCTCCTTTTGAAGCTTGGCTTCACTTCTCAATTTTTCTGAAAAGCCTAGCTGGAGATTTGCATTCTTCAGGCAGTCATGGTCAGTGGGAATTAATGAGTGCCCACCATTTACTGAAGTGTGGCACAGCTGAACTGAGGGGTATAACATATCCAGCCTGTGTTTTTAGGACGCTAGATCCTTCAGAGGTAAAATACAATTGATGCAAGCCTTTGTCTTTCACTAGTAGTTTATATTTTGAATTCTGTTGTGTGTGTTTTCATCACTGAGGAGCCAGAAGGTAACCACAAGTTGCAGTTTAAGTTGGTATTATTATTGTTTTTATATTGTTATTATTATGAAATGGATGTCCGCCTTTGTGGGTGACGTGACACATGTACTATTGTGAATTGTAAATTGTGGTTTTGGAAACACTATATGGTAAGCCACATTGGCAAGATGAGTTATATAAAAAGGGCTGGACGTATTTTGGAGTACATCTCTGCTTATCCAGGCGAATCTCGAAGAGTCGCTCGTCTATACCAGGCCTGGATATATCCTTGTTCAATTGCAACTTTTCCTCAGGGCCTAGAGATAGAGCTTTAGAGGTGCAGATAGGTGTAGGTTGACATACAAGAGGCAAAATGGAGCACGAGAATGGTTCAAGTGTTCGAGAGATGACATAGGAGTAACAATTTCTTCGCTATTAAAATCTTTATGCGGAGATTTGTGACGTGAATAAATCAGTCTACTGAGAAGGCGGATAAAAGCTCTCTCTTTTGTGTAACTAGAAAAATAATAGCCCCTATCCAGGAGGACATTTTGAGGATGTCTCCTACTGACACCATGATTCTGCCATGTTCTAAAATATTTATTAAAAGAGATTAGAATCATCAATAATTGTTACTTGATGGAGGTTTGTGGAAATATGCTCTTGCAAGCTCTGAGAACCATGTGGTTCTCTTCAGAACAAATAATGAAGGTCAAAAGCACCATTGACGCTTACTTTGCCACAGTGCATTAAAAATAATATTCTTTGTCTGAAAGCTGCTGAATCTGATATACCACTTTGAATCCTTCTAGTGCATTAGCAGGGTATGACATACGATGGTGGCTCTATGTGTGGACGAACTTTGTGTTTAGAATTAGAGGATGGCAGTAGGCAGAGTAATTTCAGTTACCACATACCAGAATTATAGATCTGTAGAAGGCTGTTGGAATCACAAAGCTGAGATAAACTTGTCATGTACAAGAGGAATTTTTTATCTGAAAAGTACCTCTTTTTCGTAGTTTTTTCGTAGTGAGACAGGGTCTGTGGTGGGGGAGATAGGCAAGGGACAGGAAGAAAACCATGGTGCAGTGACTTTCTGCTTCCCTGGACAAAGCACTCAACTCACCTGGTGTTTTTGTTTGTTTGTTTGTTTGTTTGTTTGTTTTATTATTGGTCAAGTAGCTTAGGTTGGACAAATCACCATCCTGTTGGATTTTTAATTTTATTATTTTATCTAAAATTAATTTTATATGCTCATTATTCCCTATACAGTTGTTTTTTTCTCCTTTTCAGTCTCCTCTTTGCTTGTCTCCTCTTTCTTTCTCTTAGTTCTTTCATAGTTATTTGGTCATTCATTAGTTCAGTAAGCACCCATGGAAGACATTCTCTACGTAAAAGCACTGTGTGTTATGGTGGGTCCAAAAATGGGTAACAAATGGTTCTAATCCTAAAGGACCTCACAGCCTAGTTAGGTTGAGAAGAAAATATCTAGATGTTACCTTTGTGCTTTGAGTTATTTCGATGCTTTGGGAGTAGAGCTCTTCTTTTGTGTGTATAGATTCCCCTGGTATATGCCGCAGAAATACACAGGGAAAAGTGAAGAAGTTAACTGTGTGGGCCTGGTGTTCATATTGCAGACTCTGGTCCCTCCATCCTTGATTCCTCCTTACCTTTCATTTCCATCTGTGGTAAAAACTAAGATACCTCTGTGACACCTCCAGCTCTTTTGGAAAACTCGTACTTGAAGGCTATCGTTACAAATCCCTCTTTTGCCATTTTCCTCCCATATTCATTGGATTCATTACTATGATTATTTAAAGGGGGCACCTAGGGGGCACCTGAGTGGTTCAGTGGGTTAAACCTCTGACTCTTGATTTCGGCTCAGGTCATGATCTCACAGTTCATGGATTCGAGCCCCGTGTCAGGCTCCGTTCTGAAGGGTGGAGCCTGCTTGGGATTTTCTCTCTGCCCCTCCCCCACTTGTGTGCTCTCTTTCTCCCTCTCTCTCAAAATAAGTAGACTTCAAAAAAAAAATAAAGGGAGCAGCTAGGCTCAATTCACAAACTGAGAGAAATTCAGTTTCTAGAGAATTCGGCTAGAGAATTTCAATTCTGACTTTTGCAACATTTCTTTGTTATTCTCTTAAAAAGTGCAAGATGGATACTTTCCCTCAATGCTTCCTGGATCTCTCCTGTTGAAAAAAGACATCCATTTCTGACACTTCAAAAAAAGTATCTTGGTGGCAAGAGACTCTTCGTTTCCCGCTCCTGGATCCTTCTAGGCACTCTTTGTGGCAAAGCTTCCTCAGAGCTGCAGGGCAAATCCCCAAAGCCCTGGCTCAGTGGGTTCCGAGTGGGCCTCCCTGGCATTCAGCAGAGTGACTGATGACAGCACTGTTCATCATGCCAAGCTCTCTCCAGAGCACAGGCAGGAAGGCCCCTCATGTTCGCTTCAGAACCACAGAATCTTCATGCAGATCTATTCTGACGCAAGTGCGACAGCAAAATAATTTTCCAAATGCTTTACGACCCCAGGCACCTCTAAAATAGCTTCACTTGTCACTTCCGTAGCCTCAAATCAGAATTAGACTAATATCGAGGGGGCTGGCAACGGCACATTAGCCTGTCAAGCAGGAAGATCTGAACTTACGGGGAGTGTAACACGGTCTGCAGATAGAAACTGTAGAGGAAAGTGCATTTGGCTATGTGACGTGCGCTGCTAGTTTAATACGGACTGAGGATTTGGAGAGGATTGGGAAGGGGTCTGAATCTGACAGTCCTGATTTGCATAACGCTTTACAGTGTGTAATATATTCCCATATACGCTTTCTCTTTTTATTCTCATCACAGACTTGTAAGTGAGGTGGGGGGAGGGTATTGTCTCCACATTAGAGAAACAGCCTCCGACAAGTTCAAGACCTGCTTCAGGCCCAGGTGGAACTGTTTGTGTCCAGCGTGGTGGCGGCTTTCACTCACCATTGCCTCCTGAATACCTAACACATTGCCTGGTGTATAGTTGGCACGTAAAGAGTCGCTAAATAACTTACATAGTGGCTGAGCCGGAACTTAAATCTAGGACGATTCTATCTTGAGGTGAAGTGTTGATTGCCTTCCTTAGGGGAAAAAAGTAATTCAGAATCCTAGCATTGCTGTGGACGTGACCTTTAAAGCTTGGCTCCAGAGCAGTAGGGGGCCTGATGGCTAACCTGGGCTGGGAGAGCTGGGTATTCGAGGTATGGCAGGGCTGTCGATGAGTGTCAGGGATAAAAATGGGCTCGGGTACCAGACAGACAGGCAGCCGGGGAGAAAACTCCATTTATATAGCTCAAGGACTCTAACTAGGCTCAGCCAGTCTGTAAGATTGATATTTCAGCTACTTCTTCCCCTTCTCCTTATGAGGAACTTGAGGCAGGAGAAGGATTTTGGCTAAAGTCACCTTGAGTTGAGGATGTTTTTAGTCTAAAGTGTAGGTTCTCAGTCACTACGCGTTTCTACCTCTGTAGGACATGGTATTCACCCAGCTACATGGGGATCAGCTAAGCGAAATCCAATTCATCATGTGAGTCTTGTCCCAGATCTAACGGGGCGACAGGTGTGTGTGTAGCACCGTGCCATGTGATTGATGGTGTGATCAGGGAGACAGAAGCATGCAGAGGCCCATGCCTGACAGAGCTGAGACTAGAGGGCTTGCAGCAGGAAGGGGGCGTAGCATGAGAAAGGGTGGGGAGAGAAGCCCGCCTTGGGAGTGATTGGAATGCCCCGTCTCAGGAGGCTGTAAGTGAATCACAGCCAGATCCGGAAGGGTTGGCTGTGTCCCATGCTGGGGTTTGAACTTGAGGATGAAGCATAAGAAAAGCCACTGGAGAAATCCCTGCAGGGAGTTGCTTTGAATAAATGTGCATTGTAGAAAGCCACTGTTCATAATTTCTTAGAAGTGTTTGCGATTTTGGAAACTCCCCATTTTACAGAACGACCATATTTCAAAAAATAATTTCTGAACTAGAATTTGTAAGGCCTGGGGGGAGATTTAAATGCATATTACGTAGTTGTACATGAAAGAGGGCAACACATGTAATTAATGTGGATGATGCTGCATACATTAGGGGATTCTCTTTATCCCTCAGGGCAGGGTCTGCAGCCCATCTTTAACCTTTCTGGCTTTCAAAACCCTGCAGGATATTAAATGTGTCAAAAGGCCATTTACAGTATATTTGTCTATGGTAGGGAAGAAGACTGCCTTCTGATCCATGTAAATATTCCTTATTGATTTAAAAAATTCAGCCTGACAAAGTATAAAGTAGATATTTAAAATGTGCATAGTGCATGAAATTACCTCACATTACTAGTAAATGCATGCCTTGTAGCAATTATGTCACTTATGCTTACACTAATTAAGTGTTGATGTGTGAGCAGTAAGTTGCAATGATGTCGTTAACTAATGTACATAAATATTCCCTTTAAACTGTAATTGCACTTTGCCACAACGTAAAAGGAAGGCAAGCTTAATTTAGGAATTATGTAGGACTGTCCTTGGAGAAAATGTTAAGGAACTCAGGAAAAGGGAGGGTTTGGTTCCCGAGCACTGTTTCAATTACAAGGGGGGGGGGGGGGGGGGAAGAAGAAATGGGGAGGGGAGAAAGAAGGGTTTCAGGAGTGTCATTTACAAATGTGTTGAGAATATTTGCCAGTTCTTTTTGAGACACAAGTGATGTCCAGGCGCCCAGTATCATCCGCACAGACTGAGTTTTACAAGCTGAAGGAGCCAGCAAGACTTACCGCACACACTGTCTGCAGCAGACAGTATGCTGCGTTTTTGTCACCAGCACTTAGCTGATCTTTGGGAAATTTGCGGTGGCGTGCCCATTTCCTGCAGTGAAGATTTACGATGCCCAACAATGATGTGATTTTATTTTTAACTCTAAAACTCTGCAAACTCCCTTTGTTCCCCCAGAAACTAAAGCCCAGCCAGGTAGCATGAGAGGGGATGTGTCGTCCTGAATTGCTTCTGCAACTCGAGTTAATTCAAGATGGTGAGGCTTCTGTGGTTTGGGGTCAAAGAGCTCAGAATTCGCTAACTAGGTGTCTGAGCCCTCCCTCCGGGGCAGGGGTGGGGGGGGGGGCACAAATTATTCTCATTTTGTGGCTGATAATGACCCCCCCTCTGAAAATAGTAAGGTTATTTTCTAAAAATATTCCTCCCTCTGCCAAGAACAAAAGAAAGACCGGTGCCTCTTACAGAGCTTAAAAGAAGTTTGTTGACTCATGCTAAGAAGGAAACTAGCAAAGAGGCCTGGCTGTAATTATTAGTGACAGCATCTGGGGTAACAGCAGTCGGCAGACAAACCTCAATTAGGCTGGCAGCCCCAGCCCCTACTGGGGCAAGAGCGTGAAGTGTGTGGTAAAGGGTTTGAGAGATTTTCACTTTACTTTGGCCTCCACTGTTAGAGTTTAGTTTGTCAATTGAGATTTTAACATCAGGTGAAATGAGAGGCCATTTGCATGCTATTTGTACTTGAAGTTTCTTAATCCATAGAATTTTAAGTGACATCTATGCTTAGCATGATATTATCAGGGTGCAGGGGCACCTGGGTAGCTCAGTCGGTTAAGTGTCCGGCTTCGGCTCAGGTCATGATCTCGCCGTTTGTGAGTTCGAGCCCCGTGTCGGGCTCTGTGCTGACAGCTCAGAGCCTGGAGCCTGCTTCGGATTCTGTGTCTCCCTCTCTCTCTGCCCCTCGCCCACTTGTGCTCTGCCTCTCTCTTTCTCTCAAAAACAAATAAATGTAAAAAAAAAATTATCAGTGTCCAAAAAATATTACTTTTAGGTGAAATCACTCTATCGGGATGTAGTTTTAGTACCTGTATGACTTCATTTCCTTGGATGGGCCACGTTACCCTTGAATCACTCAGGAGAGACCATGTTTCATTAGAAGGACACATCACCCCACACTCTCTGTGGCTTAAAACAACAAAGGTTTACTTCTGGTTCATGTTTCGTGTTCATCACATACCATCAGAAGGTTCTGTTCACAATAATCCCTTACGGGTCTGGTCTGATGACAGGAGAGCCAGTCTCCATGTCTGAAGGAAAAGAGGGCTCTGAAAGGCCTCACAGGGTAACTGGAATGGTCTGCAGTGGCCTCTCTTTCTGGCACACCCCACCCAAACATAAGAAGGCAAGTAAGTATAATCCCACCATGTGCTGGGGAGGGAGAGAATTAGGTAGGTTTGGCAAAACAGATACCACAATATTTACTTTTCTTACACTGAATTTCATCTTTGAACGAAATGTTTATCTAGTGGCTTCTCTAAGAGAGTCTCTGTGCTAGTTAGTGCTTTTTTATGCTATCTCAACCATCAGCCAAGAGGATGAAAAGGAAGATTCTTGTGATCGAACCACTTTATTACCAGCTAGTGAAAATGGACATCGGCCCAGTTCCCATCTGCCACACCCACTGTAAATGAAATGTCAGTGCCAAGCACAGAGGATGAATTTCACAGTCCATTTCTTGGTACAGTTTGAAGTTCTGCATTGCCTATTTTTAAAATTAAAAGATACTATATTACACAAATAGATTGAATGCAATTATAAAGAAGGATATAATTAAAAATACCAGCAGCAAAATCTCTTCCAGAATTAAAATGACTAAAAACAATATTAATTTGTTTGGACGGAAATTTGTATTGAAGATTTCTTTGAGGCTCTCTGCACTGAAATTTAAATCCTTAGGTGGCTCAGATGGTTTGGTTGGGCACCTGAGCTAGTAAGCCATTTATTTTTGGATTATTTATATCTTAGACCGCACAGTTCTTCTTGCTTCTCCAAAGATCTCTTCAAGTAATTCTTAGAATTTTAAGCAGCTGACATTGAGCTTTCCTGAATGGAGACGAAAGGAATCATTTGTATGTATTGAGTCGGTAAAACAGAAAACAAAATGCCTACATTTTGTTATGTAGGTTAAGGGGATGGGGGGGATTGGAAAATGTGGATTAGACGGTAGGTTCTTTATTCCACGTAACCTGAAAATTGCCACATTCGTTGTGGGTTGGGTGTATTTTCGGGTCTCGTCAATAAGCAAAACTGTAATTTATTAAAAGCAATCACAACTTACAAGACGCCAGACTCAAGTCTGAAAGACCGAAGCTGCATTTGTTTCTTGCTGGCTCAGAGGAGCCTCAAACTTGCAATGCACCCTTTTGAAAAAAAGTGAAAGGGTTTATGAAGAGTTTGGGATAAGTATTGGGTTTGTCAGGTTAAATTTAAAGGAGGCAGCACGGTGATTGGTGAAGCAATTAATCGGATCAATTAACACCGGTAATTAATTGTCTAGGGTCTGGCAGTAGGTAGTGTGGTGATTGTTTGCTGACTGAGGGATTTAACACAAGGGTTAGGTGTTTGAGGCGTTAGTGCAAAGTTCTTTTTTATATTCACACAAGGGTTCAGATCTTACCTTCAAAACTCTTTCTTTCTTCCACTGCCTATAATATTCACTGAAGACTTCCATTATATGAGAAGTCTAAAGCTAATCCTTTTCATATTTTAGCTTATAGGTGAGATATAGCAACCAAAAGTTTTTGAACCTTTACTGTATGACAGGGACTTTGTTTTCCAGTGGCATTTATCATCTGAGGCTGGTAAGGGAGTCAGAATTGAACACAAGTAAGTATTAAAAAAAGTGGCAAGAGCTAGGATAGAATACCATAGTGAGGACGTGATGGAGAGAATACTCATTTGTGCCTCGTTCTTTAGTTAAGAATAACCTCATTCTTTAGTTAAGTCTTAAAAGGTAGGGCAACATGTGTAAGGCCATAAGTTGAGTTGAGAGATTCTGGGCAGAGGGGAGGTATGTGGAAAGGCAGAGGACTGTTTAAAGCCATGCTTTTCAGGGGACCACGAGCAATTCTGTGTGCATTGTGGAGTAATTTGTGTTTCTCCTTCCCCCACCTCTCACTTTCTCCCTGGTTTCCCTAGGTCTTGCTGTGAACTTGAAGTCTAGTTAACAGAGGGGATCTTTGGGAGTACAATTGAAGTTGGCAAAAGACTAAACATTTTCAACACTGTGCTGGAGATATGGAGAAGAAAGATCTAATTGTTTCTAAGATATTTAACCTTGAACTAGTTCTTAAGAAGAGCCTGCTACCTCTTCCGTCCACAGAGTTGGTAGCACCTACCCACTGCTAGGTCCCAGCTGGCTGAGAGGAAGGAATTTTCTTTTATGCTGACAGCCCCTCCTGAGATCCGGAGATAAAATAAGTGGAATGGAGGAGAGAAAAAAAAATTATGAGGATGAGGGGGCTGTGTTTGAAGAGGAAAAAGAGAGAGGGTATAGGATATGTTAGGATGCTTTAAGTGATAGGTTTGGTGTTCAGTAATAAAGGGAATTTACTGACTCATTTACTCAATCCAAATGCCCACAGTGTCCTCAGGAATGAAACCTCGTGTGTGTGTGTGTGTGTGTGTGTGTGTGTGTGTGTGTGTGTGTTTCTCTGAGTATTGTGCATCACTCTCTGCCCACATTCATGTTGACTTTATGCTCATTGCAAAGTAGGTGGTAACAGCTACAGGCTGTAAGTTTCCTTCTTCACAGTCAGGGGAAGTAACAATGTCTTCCCGCATTCCTCCAAGTCCAGAGCTTTATTATGACTGGAGCATCTTAGATCATGTGCCTGCCTCTGAAGCAATCCTAGGAGCCAGAAGAATGCTCTGAGCTGTTTGGATCAGGGCCAATTTATGTACCCATCCCTGAACCATTCACTGTGGCAAGAGAGGTGCCATGGGCTCGCCTAGTTTAGGCCAATCCCAGCCTCTTGGAGTCAATCCAGCTCAAGCTTCAAAGCTTTTTCTCAGCAGGAGAAAGGAGAAATTGGAGAACTGAAGAAATGTTCTCCATTAGGATAATATTTCGTCTGAGGAGGCAACCACAAAGTCCACTTCATGTGACCCTATGTGATACCCCAAAATCTATACTGAAGACCTCAGGCCTTTTGAAAGGCCTGGCTTTCCTCTTCTTTAAGGCCTGGAACATAAAATGTGAAAGTCTCGACTGAACAATTGCATGTACTGCTGACTTCATGTGGCAAGAGTATGTTCTTTCAATTCTAGACTGCACCTACCCTTTACCCTGGGGCTAGAATCACAGCCATGTCATGGGTGAGGAGAAGGGGCCAGATTAAGGAATTTAACATTTATCTTGAAGAATTTTAGAATTATCCCAGAAGAATTTTGAGGTAAAAAGGTTTATAATGAGGTTTATGGTTTGGAAAGGCAATGCTAATTACTCGAATGGACAATAAATAGAAGAGACTGAAATCAAAGAGAAGATTTAAGAAGGGTTCTAAGGGTTTAGAGCACCTGGGGGGCTCAGTGGGTTAAGCATCTGACTTCGGCTCAGGTCATGATCTCGTGGTTTGTAGGTTCGAGCCCTGCTTCAGGCTCTGTGCTGACAGCTCAGAGCCTGGAGACTGCAGCCTGCTTCAGATTCTGTCTCCCTCTCTCTCTGCCCCTCCCTGACTTGTGCTGTGTCTCCCTCCCTCCCTCCCTCCCTCTCTCTCTCTCAAAAATAAACATTACAAAACATTTTAAAAATGGGAAATTGTTATCCTTAAAAAAAAAAAAAGAATGGTTCTCAGGGTTTAATAAGTGAATCAATAGTGGCCATAGTGAGGGTTTGGTGAGAGAGAACAGAGAGTCTGTGAGGAATGGCTATAAACATAATGGCACCTTTTTCTAAAAGGAAAGTAGTAATTACAAAATACTCATATCCTGACACAGACCAGAAAAGTCATGATTGTTTTTTCCTTTTTGTTTCCTTATGGATAGAATAAAGATAGTTTGCAAAGGTCTGAAACTCCATTTCCTTTCATCTGCTGAATTTCTGACCACCAATGAATACAGAAGCATATGTCTTTGTTCTTTCTTCCTTAGATGAGGGACTCTGAAGACTGCTGTTGCCTCCTGTGTTGTTCATATCAGTAGAGGTGCTAATTGTTGGTGGGGTTTAATAACTGCAAAATCAAGGGATATTGTTGAAAACACAGGTTTCATATTATTGACAAATTCCAATATTCCTAACTAGTAAGTCATTCTGAGTCTTGAGAGTGAACTCTCTCTAGATTAGAAATGTTAAAGGTCAATGATTGGGAGAGACTGGCTGTCTTTGTTTTATTCCTTAATGGTTTTCTAAAAAATTATTATTTTATTTTTTAAGTTTTTTTTTTATTTTGAGGGAGAGAGACAATGCAAGTGGGGGAGGGGCGCAGAGAGAGAGAGAGAGAGAGAATGAGAATGAGAATCCCAAGCAGGCTCCATGGTGCCAGTGCAGAGCCCTATGTGGCACTTGAACTCGCGAAACCATGAGATCATGACCTGAGTTGAAATCAAGAGTCAGACGCTCAACTGACTGAGCCACCCAGGCACCCCTCCTTAATGGTTTTGAATGAAGCATGATAGATGGAATTGAAACATAAAAATTTAGACCAAATCCAGCCGACTTGGATTTAGAAGTCACTTTGCTCAGGAAAGCATATGAGTTTCATTCACACTGCCGGCAAAGGGCGAGGTAAGCTGATGATTAAACAAATCTGTGCTACCTCATTGACAGGATGTAATGTAGGTTTCCCACCGTTAGCCCTAATGGGCCATATAACTGTTGAAGTCATTTGTTATTTTTTATATGGACAATTGGAATCTTGTCTAGTTGAACAAAGGTCTCGCGTTGCTTTACGATACAAGACAGAAAAACTTGGCAGAGAAGAATCATTTGGAAAAGCTTGACATATATAACTGACCAGCTCCTGTTCGGTTTCATTACTGTAGCTTAGGAAGTAAACCTGGGTATGTGAGCTAGATTGGCTCGGATATGTTTATTGCTTTTTCTGTACAGGGAAATTCCAGAGTAGAGAGAAGAAAGATTTATAAAGTAACTGTTGTCTTCACGTGCAGGTGTTGAGTGGGCTTCTACTACCAACTTCATTTTCTGCCTTCGGTTGTTTGGATCTGAGAAGACTGTACAAACCAGGTGAATCTTAGTGATTATACCCCTAGATCTCAGTTTCTGCAATGGCAATGGAAAAACAATGCAGCCTTGAAAATTTCTCCTGAAGATTAAACATTAGTATGTTTAGTATTAAACATTAGTATGTGGTAATTATGAAATGTCCCTAATTTCGGGGTTTGGAATTGCCCTCTCCCACCGACTTGCTATCACGTGGAAGCCCAGAAAGAAGGCTTTGGTGTGGGAACTAAGGCTTTCCATGGTCTGATCTTGCTTTCCTGTCCAGCTCCTCTCCTTCTGTCTGGCCCCACTGCCTACACCTTCTACTCTACACACCAGACATAATGTCATTTTGGTCCACTTAAGGTTTCCAAAGAAACTTCTATCTCATACTCCTGGGTGTTCTCTCATCTCACCCTCTCTACCTAACATGCTTGTCATCTGGAGGCATTTTAATCACTGTCCAGGTTTCTAGACCCTTCACGCCGTCCTCCAGAAGCCAAGTTGGACTCAAGGCAGATGTTGGCAGTAAGGCTGCATGTGAGTGCTGAGGGGAAGGCTGAGGAAGGTTTCTGAGGCTCCCTGTTTTTTCTTGATGATGGATATAGAAAGCATCGGGAGTCAGTGCTATCTCTGACTTTACGGATGGGGCATCTGAGTCACAAAGGGTTTAAGTAATTTGTCCAAGGGAACAAAACAAGAAACTTGTAGACCTGGGAATTGGACATAGGCAGTCTGACCTAACAACTAGGGCATTTCCTTTGTGCTATACAGAGTATGGTGAGTGACAGTTGGCTTATCCCTTTCCTGTCCTGCTGTGCCCTTTCCTTCACTCTAATCTAAGCTGCGAGGCTTAACAAAACTTCACTGAGGCCATAAGAGCAACAGGAAGGACTCATATGCAGGAAGAAATGTTGGGAGTGAAATAACTATTGGAATGCAAAGATGTGCTTTCTTTGGTGAACTCTCACTCTTTCTCTCTTTAAATAGTTGGCTTATTCTAAGGATTCCCACCTCCAACCAGTGGGAAGAGTGTTCCACTGTGTCCCAGTAGCCTACCTTTCTTTGGGGTTATGTCCCCCCCCATGCCCTATCTTATATCCATTTCCAAATCAGTTTATCCATTCTGCTTATTTATTTATTTTTTAATGTTTATTTATTTATTTTGAGAGTGTGTGTGAGCAAGGGCGGTGCAGAGAGAGAGAGAGGGAGAGAGGGAGAGAGAGAGGGAGAGAGAGAACCCCAAGCAGGCTCTACCGATGCTGTCAGTGCAGAGCCCGACACAGGGCTCACTCCCACGAACCATGGGATCATGACCCAAGCCGAAATCAAGAGTTGGATGCTTAACTGACCGGGCTACCCACGTGCTCCCGTTCTGGTTATTGATTGCTGAGTAACAGACAACCCCAGATCTCATTCATTTAAAAGAATATCTTTTCTACCTAACATGATTTTGAGGGTAGAATGATGGATAGTGCTCAGCTTCTGTTCCACTTTGTGGTGACTGGGATCATTGGATGGTATTCAGCAGAAGGTAAGGCTGGTATGGAGGGACCAAGAATGCTTCCCTCATGGCTTCAGAGGGGATAGCCGGAAGGATGGATTCAGCCGTGTCCTCCCCTTTTCCTTGTAGTGTCATAAAAACCTCATGGCTTCTCCATGTGGTCTCTTCAATAGGGCAGTCAGATCTTTTCATGATATCTTAGGGCTTGCTAGTCTTTGAATATATTCTTTATGATACATGTTTGCCTTTTGACTTTAAAAATCCAAGTCGTGAATGTTGTAGGAGGAGGAAGTGGAAGCTGCCGGTCTCGTAAGACCTAGAAACTGGCACCTGTCACTTCTGCCATATTCTATTGGGCAAGGGGTCACTGAGTCTGCCCAGATTCAGAGGGAAGGGTCATAGACCCCTACCTCCTGGTGGAGGCAGTGTCAAGTAGTTAGTGGACATTGTCGATTGACCCTAGTAACCTTCTGCAGAAAGCCACTGTGTTCACACTGAAGGCAGGGAGACAGTGTGGAGCAGTGGTCAGACACCTAGGCTCTGGCAATTTTACAAGTTAGGATCCTGACCCTACTGTTTTCTTGATTCATGCCTTCAGGCATTTCAGTACTCTCTGTCTCAGTTTCCTCGTTAAAAAAAGATAGAACTAACGCTCATCCCTACTTCATAGAGTGGGCAGTTAATGCATCCATTATGTGCACAGGACAAAGCCTGGAACCCACCGGAGAGCTGTAAAGATGACATATTGTTAGCAGCAGAGTAGCGTCACTCCTTCTTGTCTCAGTGCCTTTGTTCCTGAAGGAAGTCATGGTTGTCCTTTACTAAATGGCCCAATGACATGACATCAGCCTCCTTCCCAATAGAATTTCCACACACTCAAAAAAAAAAAAAAAAAAAAAAAACCCACATGTGTATCCTCCAAAAGAGCAGCCCCCCTTCACCAAAGCTGATGAAAAAATTGCTGGCAGATTTTCTTGACGTTGAGCAATGTAGGTTTCTGTGCTCTTAGGACCAGACTTGGTTATAGCACCATCTCACATCTCTCACAGTGCCTTTTAAATGGTGTTGAAATTAACTGTTCAATCAGCTCTCCCCTATTAGACTGTGAATTACCTGAGAGCAGATACTTGAAACTTTACCTTTTCATTCGCACGCTTTAGCAAGATACCTAGCAGTGGGTGTTCAGTATATCTGTAAAATGGGTGATGGTATTTTCTTCATTATTCAGGCAAAGTAGAGGTGGGTCAGAGTGACTGTAGAAGTTGTACTGGTGAATAAAATGTTAGAATTCCATTCTTACGGGAGGTTTTTAAAAGCTAAAAAAGCAAATCTATGTCATAAAGAATATAATTCAAGGGTGGTAATTAAATAATGGTTTCTTCTCTTAATAATGGTTTATTTCTTCTCAAAATATAGAGTGCGTCCGGAATCTAACTGAGATGCCAGTTTCAAATCTTCTTTTTGTTGCTACATGATAAGAAATGTATCATGGCTCCACTGAACTTTAGCACCCCCTGAAATTACAGCTTCTCTCAGTTGCTTGCTTTTTTGTTCTGGCTTATTTTATTTTATTTTTTTATGTATCTATCATTTCTCATCACTTTCTGAAGTTTTGGGCTTTTTACCTTTCCATTGCGTGGGCATAGAGTTCTGGGAAACATATTTTGTTTTCCCTCTTGGTTTTGTAATTCTGCCTTTTGGTTTTCCAGACAACTTCAGATTTGCACTTTTATCACTCCTTTCAGAGAATGTGGACATTGCTTTTGGTTCTCAGTGGCTCGCTGTTGCTCAAGGAGTATCCATTCCTCAAGGATTATGTATCACATTTAGGTCATTGTTCAGTGCCCCCTGTTTCCAAATAAAATCCAGCTTCTTGAGTTAGTTGGGTCCTAGCGGACATAAACGGAGTGGAGAATGACAATCACAACAAATGAATCATGGCCAAAGCTGACCTAACGAAGGTCCCTAAACCCTACCGATAAAAAAAAAATATATTAACAAAGCTGCTGAATACACAAAGCAAAACTTTAAAAAAAAAAATTAGATGTAGACAGTACTCCTTTACTCTTTTCCTTTTTGGAAAAAAAAATTTTTTTTACATTTATTTGTTATTGAGAGGGAGAGACAGAGCACAAGTCGGGGAGGGGCAGAGATAGAAGGAGACACAGAATCTGAAGCTGGCTCCAGCCTCCGAGCTGTCAGCACAGAGCCTGATGCGGGGCGGGAACTCATGAACCGTGAGATAATGACCTGAGCTGAAGTCCGGACGCTTAACTGACTGAGCCACCCAGGCACCCCTCCTCTACTCTTTTCCTAACTGGATCTCCCACCCAGATCACCACTGTAACTCCTAAGTGCAAATGTTGTAAAGTCATTATTACCCCTGGATCTTAACTTGGTTTACTGCAAGGATTTCTTTTACTTTACATGGCATGCTGGTTTAAAGTCTGTGACTGTGATCACTCGTTTTATTTGTTGATTTAATAAAGACTGAAACTTACAGGTTGACTTTTTAGCAAATGAAACTAGCTAATTTTTAACAAATATCTACTAGTGATTGCAATATATACATTGTGTTAAACATCATGGGGGATGTTATCATAATAGAATCCTTCTTTTTTCAGAGCTTCTCAAAGAGAATCTTAGATGTTAAACCTGACTTTTTTTACAGACATTTTTTTAATGTTTATTTTTGAGAGACACAGAGACATACAGGGCGAGTGGGGGAGGGCAGAGAGGGAGGGAGACACAGAATCTGAAGCAGGCTCCAGCTTCTGAGCTGTCAGCACAAAGCCTGATGCGGGGCTGGAAATCCTGAACTGTGAGATCATGACCTGAGCCGAAGTTGAACGCAAAACTGACTGAGCCACCCAAGCGCCCCTAACACTGAATTTTTTTGAAGTCTCATAGTCTAATCTCCAAACTTAATGGATAAGAAATCTAAGGCCTGAAAGGCTAAGTGACCTTGGGAACTGCATTTAACAAACTTTTTTAATGCCAGTTTCCTCATCTAAAAGGTGGAAATCGTAATATCCAACCCATGCAGTTGTCATTAAGAATTACATGTGATTATAAATGTATAGTGCTTAGCCAACTCCTGCCCCCAGTAAGTTCCCATTAAATGCTACTTTCTTTTAGTATATTGTTGGCTATGGTTATACAAATAGGAGGTGGCAAAGCAGGGATACAAATCCAGTTCTCTCAAATACATTGTTTTATATAGTTCTCCATGCCATAAATGTATGGCTTTCCAGTCTGGGAAAAATGTCTCTTTCAGGAAAGTCATATTCAGAAATAGGTGGTGATTGTCAGATTGCTGTTTATTGTCACCTTATCACAGCAGAAACAAGAACAGTGCTTCAAAAACCTCAACCCCCAAACTTTCTGTGTGCATGCACTGCTTAAATGCAGCATTAAGTTAAAAGTCAAATATATTTTTTTAAGTTAAGACTTTTAATATAGACACAGATTAAATGTCACCCATTTGTTCTGCTAAACATCCCAAATGCTACAGGATTTGCTCCAGATTGCAATTCCTATTAGATCTTTCACATGTTCGTTGGTTATCAGTTTATCTTGTAGCATTTATAGTAGTGGTCAGTCTGGGCCATCTCTTCCTTAGGGTCCGGGGTAAATCCTGCTGCTCTCCCCAGTTTGCATGCTTACCACTCAGAACTGGGCAGCAGCCAGTGCTGCTGGGAGGCTGGTGAATTGGATGCTCACCAGCTCTGTGTTCTTGGAAAGCCTATCTTCTTATCATGTTATGTTAAATATGGATGGGAAAGACTCTCCTAATCTAACCTTCTGTGTTTATCCCGCTCTGAAATGCAAGTGTTCCTTTCTTATGGAAGCCTGGATGGAACAGTATTTGATAGAGTTCTACAGAGCTGCAACATGTTGCTGCGTCCTCAATGTGCATCTCGCTTGACCTCTGCGTTGTTACATTAAAGCAGGATTTCCCATGAAATTAGTGCCATAGGTAGTTTTCCCACTTTGTGGGGATTGGTTCTTTGAATATAAGCTTTATGTTTATATGAAATTACATGGACCTCTTTGTCTTCTCCTCCTCTTTTTTGATTTCAGATGTCTAGCTATAGTCACTCATCAGCTTTAACCATAAAAGCAATGGTGCTTGTATTAGTGTTCTCCAGAGAAATAGAATATATAAATATTCGACATAAGAGATTTATTATAAGGAATTGGCTCATGTGATTATGAAAGCTGACAAGTCCTACCATCTGCAGTCAGCAAGCTGGAAATCCAGGAGAGCCAGTGCTGTAGTTCCAGTCCAAAGGTAGGAAAAATCCAATGTCTCAGCTCAAGGCAGGCCAGCAGGAGGAATTTTCCCCCTCTTGCAGGAGGGTCAGCTTTTTTTATTCTAGTCAGGCCCTCAACTGATTCGACAAGGCCCACCTATATCATGAAGGGCAATCTTTGCTCTGTCTACCCACTTAAATGTTACCCTCACCCAGAAACACATTCATGGAAACACACAGAATAATGTTTGACCAAATGCCTGGGCACTCCATGGCTCAGTACAATTAACACATAAAATTAACCATCGTGAGCCAACATGTGTATAAATTAGACATATTATTCAACTAAGCCTCAGTGTCTCTCTTTGCATAAAGTGGGAAAAATAATACCAACTTCAATATGTCAGTGAAATGACATAATGTGTGCAAAACACTTAGCTCTCTGTTTTAGTTTTGGATACTCATTAGATGTGTATTAGACCTTCTCATTCTGTTCTGTCTTTTAACCTTTCTGTTTATATTTCTGTATTGAAATATTAATTTAATACTCTCTCTAGTTCAGTCATTCCATATTCAGTTGTGTCTAAACTGTTGTTCAATGTATTGAATTTTAATTTCGGGAAAATATTTTTTTATATGTAGAATCTTTATTCAGTTATTTTCATTGTTTTTTAAGGTTTATTTATTTATTTTGAGAGGAACAGAGCCAGCACGAGTGGGGGAGGGGCAGAGAGTGAGGGAGAAAGAGAGAATCCCAAGCAGGCTTCACACTATCAGCACAGAGCCTGATGCAGGGCTAGAACCCACAAAACTGTGAGATGGTGACCTAAGCTGAAACCAAGAGTTGGATGCTTAACCAACTGAGCCACCCAGATGACCCTAGTCAGTTCTTTTCAAACCTGCCTTGTCTTCTTTCATAGTTTCTGGTTCTTTTCGAGTGTGTGAAGATTTTAATTTATTTCTTCTTTTATGCCTTTTTTAATGGCCTCTCAGTAATGAAGGATTTATTTAACAAGATTCAAAAACTATAAACCCTAAAGAGAAATATTCATAAATAAAAGAATGGCAAAATATTTTTAAAATCTGATTTTTAAACCCTCTCTATACAAAATTAAAAGAGCAGTTACATATTGGGAAAAGATATTTGCAGTCCATATAACAAAATAAGTATTAATATTGAAAACATAAATAGAATTACTATAAAACAAATGGGAAAAATCCCAATTACATAAAAGATATTAACAGGCAGTTCACTGACAAGGAAACCCAAATGATAAGCATAAACAATTTGTCATATTGGGGAAAAGTAAAACAAAAATTATTAAAGAACAATTTATAATCTATCAAATTGGTAATAAATGAAGAGTTTGACAATAATAAGTATGAATAAATGCATGAAAATAGAAACTTTCAGAATTTACTGGCAGAATTGTAAATTCCTTCATTTAAAAAGAGGTTTTTCATTTTTATTAGTAAATTAGATGTTCATTTAATACATTTCAACTTATAGTTACTTTCCCCCAGTGAAACTCTTATATGGGTCTACAGGTAGTCATGACAAGGATCTTACTCATATAGTCTTTCTATACTGGGGAAATATTAAAACAATCTGAATATCAATATGAGAATGGATTTGTGGCATAATGATGCAGTTGAATAATGTGTAGCAGGTAAAAGGAATGAAATAAAATCTATATGGCAATCTGGTAGAACTCTAAGAAGGCTGAGAAAAAATTATAGTAAACCAGCATTTACATAAAATGTAAAGATACGCAGAAATACTATATGTTGGTAATGGACTCATACTGGGGAGGAAAGTATGAAGATTGACAAATGTGTATGCAAAATCAGAATAGTGGGTTCCTCACGGCAAGCAGGTAGAGGCGGTGGAACAGGGGAGATGTACAAGGGCTGGCTTAACAAGGTCTGTAATTTTGCATAAATTGTAAAAATAAGTGTATCAATATTAGCATTTATTAATTAACATGGATGTATGGGTATTTTTTTATTCTCAGAAATACTATATTAAAAATTGTTGGAAACAAGTAAAGCTCTCAAAATAATAATTAAACAGAACTTGGCCTGAATAAATTGTATGGGTGAAGTCAATTGAAGGGAAAAATAATTCATATTTACTAATGTACCTTTGCGTTTGCAAGGAAGGTATTTTTGGGATTGTTGTTGTATAATTGTGCATAGTAGACTTTTAGGATCCTTAGTGTTTTGTTTTGTTTTGTTTTAAGTAGGCTCCATGCCCAACATGAGGCTTCAACTCATGACCCTGAGATTAAGAGTTGCATATGCTGTACTGACTGAGCCAGCCAGATGCCCCGATGATCCTTAGTATTTCTGTTTTATCTGTTGTAATGTCTCCTCTTTCATTTCTGATTTTATTTACTTGAGGTCTCTGTTTTTTTCTTCATTTGTCTAGTTAAAGTTAGAGTTGTGATGGGGGCTGAAGTGGGGGACAACTTATGTTGCCATTTTGATGATATTCTGCCACAATTTGTTTACCTAGTCACCTGTTCATGGACATTAGGATCATTACCAGTTTTTGCCTATTATGAATAACGCTTATATGTACATTTGTGTACAAGTATTTGGCCGTATGTTTTTATTTCTTTTGGGATAACACATACAAGTGGAATTTTTAGGCCATATGGTAACTTATGTTTTAACTTAAATGAAACTTGCCATTTTCTTCAGTGGTTGTACCATTTTAAATTCCTGTCACTAAAGTATAGAAGTTAATTTTCACCATATACTGTGGTTTTAATTTTAGTTTCTTTGATGACTAATTATTTTGAGTACCTTTTTCTGCTTACTGGTGTGCATATCCATGCTTCTACTCATTAAGATTTTTTTGTTGTCTTTTCTTTTTATCTATAATTTTGAAGAATCCTTTTTATATTCTACATGTATGTCCCCCCCAACCACCACCCTTTCTCTGTCTGTATATATATTTACCCTCGCCCAGTCTGTGACTTTTCAATTCATTTTTTCCTGTTTAATTTGATTTATTTAAAAAATTAAATTTATTTTTTAAAGTATGTTTAACAGTGTGTTATATTAGTTCCAGGTGTATAACATGACTCAACAATTCTATATATTATGCAGTGTTCAGCATGATAAGTGTAGTTACCATCTGTCACCAAGGTTACTGCAGTATTATTGACTATATCCCCTATGCTGTACTTTTTGTGTTTGTGAAGTATTTATTTTATTACTGGAATTTTGTACTCCCTACTCCCCTTTATCTGTTTCACCCATCCCTCTGCCTACCTCTCCTCTAACAACTCCAGTTTGTTCAGTGTATTTAAGAATCTTTTGTTTCTTTGTTCATTTGTTTTATTTTTTAGATTCCACATGTAAGTGAAATCATATGGTATTTCTCCTTGTCTGACTTGTTTCACTTAGCATAATACTCTCTTGCATCCAAGTTGTTGCCAATGGTAAGATCTCTTTTCTTATTGCTGAGTAATATTCTGTTGTGTGTATGTGTGTACATTACATCTTTTTTTGTTTAAATTTTAGAGAGGGAGAGTGCAGGTGGGAGAGAGGGGGTGAAGGAGAGAGAGAGAGAATCCCGTCAGGCTCCGCACCATCAGCATGGAGCCCTATGTTGGGTTTGATCCCACTACCCTAGGATCATGACTTGAGTAGGAATCAAGAGTTGGACATTCAACTGACTGAGCCACCCAGGTGTCCTTATATGACATCTTCTTTATCCATTCATCTATCGATGGACACTTAGGTTGTTTTCATATCTTATTTTAAATATCTTGATGAATAGAAATGTTAATTTTGATGAAGTCCAGTATATATTATTTCTTTTCTTTAAGGTTTTCCTTTTGTGTGTTCTTTTTTTTAATGTTTTTTTTTAAAACATTTTTTAACGTTTATTTGTTTTTGAGAGAGCATGAGCAGGGGAGGGGCAGAGAGAGAGACACACACAGAATCTGAAGTAGGCTTCAGGCTCTGAGTTGTCAACACAGAGCCCGACATGGGGGTTGAACCCACAAATTGTGAGATCATGATCTGAGCTGAAGTGAGATGTTTAACCGACTGAGCCACTCAGGCACCCCTGCTTTTGTGTGTTCTAAGAAACTTTTCTGTACATTTAGGTCATGAAGATATTCTTCATTTCTTCTAAAACATTTATAATTTTGGCTTTTTTTAGGCCTTCAATCCCTCTCAAATTCATTTTTGTGTATCTGAAATTATCTTCAATTCACCTTCAGTTTTCAAAGGGTATTGTCATTGGAGATAATTAATATTTACTTTTTCAGATTTTAAAATGTGTTGTGACATGTACTTTTTGGCTTTCATTAAGATCCAGTGTGAGTTAAGGGCTAAGGTTCATTATTATTTATTCATTTTTTATATATGTGTATATGTTCCAGCATCTTTGTTGAAAAGGTGTATCTCTTGCCATTCATTTGTTTTGGTACCTTTGTCAAAAATCAATTGATCGTATATACATGGGTCTACCTTTGTATTCTCTATACTGTTCCATTGATCAACACAACTATTATTTACCAATAGTTATTTCTTGTTACTTTTTATCCATGCTAAGTGTTGCCTTTAATTTATTATAATTATCCATCCAGTCTGTAATATTTGCCTTTAATTACATTTTTTATTCCATTTATTTTTAAGGTAATTATTCAATGACCATGTTTATATCTGTTGTCTTACTATTTTTTCCTCATCTCCTTTTTGTTTCTCCCTTCTTTTTGGATTAAATTTTATATAGATTTCCATTTTATTTCCTGTATTTCTTTGAGGATTTATTGGTTTAAAACAGTGTTCTGGTGGTGGCTCTAGGGTTTATAATGTGCATCTTTAACCTACCACTGTCTATCATAAATTAATATTATACTATTTCATGTACAGTGTAAAAATCTTACAACAATGTATTTCCTTTCACCCTCTTTACTTTGTGCAATTGTTGATATACACATTTCCACATTTTTATAAATTCCACAGTCCAGTTTTTATTTATTCTTTATTTAAAAATTTTTTAAAGTTTGTTTTTGAGAGAGAGAGAGAGAGAGAGAGCGCAAGCACGTTAGTGGAGAAGGGGCAGAGAGAGAAGGAGACACAGAATCCGAAGCAGGCTCCAGGCTCTGAGCTGTCAGCACAGAGCCTGATGCAGGGCTTGAACTCACAACTGAGCCACCTAGGCGCCCCTCATTTTTGCTTCAAAGATAATTAAAAAATAATAAGAAATAACAAGATAGATTTTAGAAATAGTTATCTACATATTTGCCATTTATAGCATTCTTCATTCCTTTCTGCAGATCCGTTTTCACCTCTGGCATAGTTTCTCTATGCCTGAAGCATTACCTCTAGGATTTCTTTTATTGCAGGTCTGCTGGCAACAAATCATCTCCCCTTTTGTTTACTTGAAATTTTCTTTCATTCATCTTTGGCAAACGCTATTTTTGCTGGAAATTGCTAGTATTCATTTGTACAGATTTTAAAATATGTTGTTCTATTCATTTTATGGTTTGAATGGTTTCTGATGTGTAGTAAGCTGTCCTTCTTATAATTATGCCCCTGTCTGTAAGATGTCTTTTTTATTTCTGAGTGCTTTTCTTTTTAAAATTGGTTTACTGTAGTTTGGCTATGATAGGCTCAATGTTATTTTTCTAAATTTATGTACAGTAAAACGTTGGTTTGTGAGCATAATTAATTCAGGAAACATGCTTGTAATCCAAAGCACATGCATATCAAAGATTTCCACTTGAGAAATAATGGAAGCTCAGATGATTTGTTCCACAATCCAAAAAAATTCAGGTGAAAATTATTACAAAACTATAATATGATATAAAATCATGAAGAAAATAAAAAAATATAAAGAAAAACAAATTAACCTGCACTTGCCTTTGAAAACCTTTGTGGCTGGTGTAAGAGGGACAAGACAGAGGAGGCTTGTTGTGTAGGATGACTTTCACTATCACTAACGGAATCACTGCTGTCTCTTGGTTCAGTGTAATCTTTTTCTGCATGGGGGCCATTGTATATGCTTGTACGGATGTTGACATCAGTACAGTATTAATAAAATCTTGTCATATACTGTATTTAATGTAACTGGCAATAAGGCAGCAGAGGAAAGGGTCTATATCTGAGGCAACCTGACCTAGAATGAAGCAAAACATTCCTAAGCTTACTCTTGTATGGAAAAGCAAAGGTGCTTTTTTTTTTAATTTTTAATTTTATTTATTTATTTATTTATTTATTTATTTATTTATTTATTTATTAAGTTTACATCCAAATTATTTAGCATATAGTGCAACAATGATTTCTGGAGTAGATTCCTTAGTGTCCCTTACCCATTTAGTCCATCCCACCTCCCACACCCCCTTGTGTAACCCTCTGTTCTCCATATTTATGAGTCTCTTATGTTTTGTCCCCCTCCCTATTTTTATATTATTTTTGCTTCCCTTCTCTTATGTTCATCTGTTTTGTCTCTTAAAGTCCTCATATGAATGAAGTCATATGATAGTTGTCTTTTTCTGACTAATTTCACTTAGCATAATACCCTCTATTTCCATCCACATAGTTGCAAATGGCAAAATTTCATTCTTTTTGATTGCCGAGTAATACTCCATTTATACACACCCACATACCACATCTTCTTTATCCATTCACCCATTGATGGACATTTGGGCTCTTTCCCTACTTTGGCTATAGTTGAGAGTGCTGCTATAAACATTGGGGTACATGTGTCCCTTCAAAACAGCACGCCTGTATCCCTTGGATAAATGCCTAGTGCAATTGCTGGGTCATAGGGTAGTTCTATTTTTAGTTTTTTGAGGAACCTCCATACTGTTTTCCAGAGTGGCTGCACCAGCTTGCATTGCCACCAAGAGTGCAAAAGAGATCGTCTTTCTCCGCATCTTTCGCCAACATCTTTTGTTGCCTGAGTTGTTAATGTTAGCCATTCTGACAGGTGTAAGGTGGTATCTCGTTGTGGTTTTGATTTGTATTTCCCTGATGATGAGTGATGTTGAGTTTGTTTCATGTGTTAGTTGGCCATCTGGATGTCTTCTTTGGAGAAGTGTCTATTCATGTCTTTTACCCATTTCTTCACTGGATTATTTCTCTTTTGGGTGGCAAGTTTGATAAGTTCTTTATTGATTTTTGGATACTAGCCCTTTATCTGATATGTCATTTGCAAATATCTTCTCCCATTCTGCCAGTTTTGCTGATTGTTTCCTTCACTGTGCAAAACTTTTTATTTTGATAAGGTCCTAGTAGTTCATTTTTGCTTTTGTTTCCCTTGCCTCTGGAGACATGTTGAGTAAGAAATTGCTGTGGCCAAGATCAAAGAAGTTTTTGCCTGCTTTCTCCTTGAGGAATTTGATGGCTTCCTGTCTTATGTTTAGGTCTTTCATCCATTTTGAGTTTATTTCTGTGTTTGGTGTAATGAAGTAGTCAGGTTCATTCTTCTGCATGTTGCTGTCCAGTTTTCCCAGCACCACTTGCTGAAGAGACTGTCTTTATTGCATTGGATATTCTTTCCTCCTTTGTCAAAGATTAGTTGGCCATACGTCTGTGGGTCCATTTCTGGGTTCTCTATTCTGTTCCATTGATCTGAGGGTCTGTTCTTGTGCCAGTACCATACTGTCTTGATGATTACAGCTTTGTAGTATAGCTTGAAGTCCGGGATTGTGATGCCTCCCGCTTTGGTTTTCTTTTTCAAGATTGCTTTGGCTCTTTGGGATCTTTTCTGGTTCCATACAAATTTTAGTATTATTTGTTTTAGCTCTGTGAAGAATGCTGGTGTTATTTTGATAGGGTTTGCATTGAATATGTAGATTGCTTTGGGTAGTAACGACATTTTAACAATATTTGTTCTTCCTATCCAGGAGCATGGAATATTTTTCCGTTTTTTTTGTGTGTGTGTCTTCTTTAATTTGTTTCATAAGTTTTCTATAGTTTTCAGTGTATAGATTTTTCACCTCTTTGTTTAGATTTATTCCTAGGTATTTTATGGGTTTTGGTGCAATTGTAAATGGGATTGATTCCTTGATTTCTCTTTCTGTCACTTCATTGTTGGTGTATAGGAATGCAACCGATTTGTGTGTGTTGATTTTATATCCTGCAACTTTGCTGAATTCATGAATCAATTCTAGCAGTTTTTTGGTGGAATCTTTTGGGTTTTCCATATAGAGTATCATGTCATCTGTGAAGAGTGAAAGTTTGACCTCCTTCTGGCCTATTTGGATGCCTTTTATTTTTTGTGTTGTTTGATTGCAGAAGCTAAGACTTCCAACACTATGTTGAATAATGGTCGCAAGAGTGGACATTCCTTTCTTGTTCCTGACGTTAGGGGGAAAGCTTTCAGTTTTTCCCCACTGAAGGTGATATTAGCATTGGGTCGTTAATATATGGCTTTTATGATCTCGAGGTATGCTCCTTCTATCCCTACTTTCTTGAGGGTTTTTATCAAGAAAGGATGCTATATTTTGTTAAGTGCTTTCTCTGCATCTATTGAGAGGATCATATGGTTCTTGTCCTTTCTTTTATTCATGTGATGAATCACATTAATTGTTTTGCGACTATTGAACCAGCCCTGCATCCCGGGTATAAATCCCACTTGGTCATGGTGAATAATGTTTTTAATGTGCTGTTGGATCTAGTTGGCTAATATCTTGTTGAGGAATTTTGCATCCATGTTCATCAGGGAAATTGGTCTGTAGTTCTCCTTTTTGGGGTCTCTGGTTTTGGAATCAAGGTAAAGCTGGCTTCATAGAAAGAGTTTGGAAATTTTCCTTCCATTTCTATTTTTTGGAACAGCTTCAAGAGAATAGGTGTTAACTCTTCCTGAAATGTTTGGTAGTATTCCCCTGGAAAGCCATCTGGCCCTGGACTCTTGTTTTTGGGGAGAGTTTTGATTACTAATTTGATTTCCTTACTGGTTATGGGTCTGTTCAAATTTTCTATTTCTTCCTGTTTCAGTTTTGGTGGTGTATATATTTCTAGGAATTTGTCCATTTCTTCCAGATTTCCCATTTTATTGCCATATGATTGCTCATAATATTATCTTATTATTGTTTTTATTTCTGCTGTGTTGGTTGTGATCTCTCCTCTTTGATTCTTGATTTCATTTCTTTGGGTCCTTTCCTTTTTCTTTTTGATCAAACTGGCTAGTGGTTTATCAATTTTGTTAATTCTTTCAAAGAACCAGCTTCTAGTTTCATCTGTTCTACTGGGTTTTTGTTGTTGTTGTTGGTTTTTGTTTGATTTGTTTTGTTTTGAATAGCATTAATTTCTGCTCTGATCTTTATTATTTCCTGTCTTCTTCTGGTTTTGGGTTTTATTTGCTGTTCTTTTTCCAGCTCCTTAAGGCGTAAGGTTAGGTTGTGCATCTGAGATCTTTCTTTCTTCTTTAGGAAGGCCTGGATTGCTATATACTTCCCTCTTATGACCACCTTTTCTGGGTCCCAGAGGTTTTGGGTTGTGGTGGTATCATTTTCATTGGCTTCCATACACTTTTTAATTTACTCTTTAACTTCTTATTTGGCCCATCCATTATTTAGTAGGATGTTCTCCAGTCTCCAAGTATTTGTTACCTTTCCCAATTTTTTCTTGTGGTTGATTTTGAGTTTCATAGCATTGTGGTCTGAAAATATGCATGGTATGATCTCGATCTTTTTGTACTTACTTACAGCTGATTTGTATCCCAGTATATGGTCTATTCAGGAGAACGTTCCATGTGCACTGGAGAAGAATGTATATTCTGCTGCTTTAGGATGAAATTGTTCTCAATTTATCTGTTAAGTCCATCTGGTCCAGTATGTCATTCAAAGCCATTGTTTCCTTGTTGATTTTTGATTAGATGATCTGTCCATTGCTGTGAGTGGGGGTGTTGAGGTCTCCTACTCTTATGGTATTACTATTAATGAGTTTCTTTATATTTGTGATTAATTGATTTATATATTTGGGTGCTATCACATTTGGTGCATAAATGTTTACAATTGTTAGGTCTTCTTGGTGGATAGACCCCTTGATTATGATATAATGCCCTTCTGCATCTCTTGATACAGTCTTTATTTAAAGTCTATATTGTCTGATATAAGTATGGCTACTCTGGCTTTCTTTTGTTTACCATTAACATGGTAGATGGTTCTCCATCCCCTTACTTTCAATCTGAAGGTGTCTTTAGGTCTAAAGTGGGTCTCTCGTAAACAGCATATAGATGGATCTTGTTTTCTTATCCATTCTGTTACCCTCTGTCTTTTGATTGGAGCATTGAGTCCATTGACGTTTAGAGTGAGTACTGAAAGATAGGAATTTATTGCCATTATGTTGCTTGTAGTGTTGGAGTTTCTGGTGGTGGTCTCTGGTCCTTTCTAATCTTTGTTGCTTTTGGTATCTATCTATCTATCTATCTATCTATCTATCTATCTATCTATCATCTTTTCTCCCCTCAGAGAGTCCCCCTTAAAATTTCTTGCAGGGCTGGTTTAGTGGTCACAAACTCCTTTAATTTTTGATTGTCTGGGAAACTTTTTATCTCTCTTCTATTTTGAATGACAGCCTTGCTGGATAAAGAATTCTTGGCTGCATATTTTTCTGATTCAGCACATTGAATATATCCTGCCACTCCATTCTGGCCTGCCAAGTTTCTGTGGATAGGGCTGCTGCTATCCTGATCTGTCTTCCCTTGTAGGTTAAGGACTGTTTTTCCCTTGCTGCTTTCATGATTCTCTCCTTGTCTGAGTATTTTGTGAATTTGACTATGATATGCCTTGTTGATGGTCAGTTTTTGTTGATTGTAATGGGAGTCCTCTGTGCTTCCTGGATTTTGATGTCTGTGTCTTTCCCCAGGTTAGGAAAATTTTCTGCTATGATTTGCTCACATAACCCTTCTACCCCTTTCTCTCTCTTTTCCTCTTCTGGGACCCCTATGATTCTGATGTTCCTTTTTAATGAGTCACTGATTTCTCTAATTCTTAAATTGTCTCCTTTACCTTAATCTCCCTCTTTTTTCTGCTTCATTATTCTCCATAATTTTGTCCTCTATGTCACTTGTTCTCTGTTCTGCCTCATCTATCCTTGCCGCTGTGGCATCCCTCCATGATTGCAGCTCAGGTATAGCATTTTTTATTTCGTCCTGACTAGTTTTTCGACTCCATTTGGTATTGTTACTGTGATTCTAAATTCTGGTTCAGACATCTTGTTGTATCTGTGTTGGTTAAATCCCTGGCTGTGGTTTCTTCTTGCTCTTTCTTTTGGGGTGAATGCCTTCGTTTTGTCATTTTGAAGGGAGAAAAAGAATTAATGAGGTAGAAAAAATTAGAAAAAAACCCTAAAATTAAAAAAAATTAAATACACACGAAATCGAATAAATGATGCTAGATCCTAGGTGTGTTTTGGTCTGGGTGTTGAAAATTGTTTGATAGATTAGAGAAAAAAGGAGAAATAAAATAAAGGAAATCATATGAAAATTTGAAAAAAATGGATATACTGAAGCCGACTAATATGAGATGATGGGAGTAAAATAGAATTTGAAAAAACTTACATGTAAGGAAAGAATAGAGTAGACAAAAAAATTAAAGGAAAATATTTTTAATAAATAAAAATAAAAATGAATTTTTTTCTTTTTGTATTCAAGAAAAAAGAAATGAAAAAGAAAAAAGAAAAAAGAAATCATTTGAAAATTTGAAAAACTGAGTA
Source organism: Panthera pardus (assembly GCF_024362965.1). Classification (NCBI taxonomy): domain Eukaryota; kingdom Metazoa; phylum Chordata; class Mammalia; order Carnivora; family Felidae; genus Panthera; species Panthera pardus. The sequence continues at coordinate 20,144,127 of NW_026526766.1, forward strand.
CAGTGTAGTAGACTAAAATAACATGGAAGTAAAATAGAATTTGAAAAAATTTACATAAACTAAAAAATATAGTAAAAAAGTAAAGAAAAATATTTTTAATAAAAATTGAAAATAAAAATGATTTTTTGTCTTTATTCATGAACAAGTTAAAAAGAAAAAAAAATTGAATAGATGGACTTGTTAACAGATTGAAATACGACTGAAATTACTTCGTTTTCCCCTATAGGTCAGACTATGAAGCACTTTATAGTTCAAAAACTAACCAGGCAGTGAGACTTCTGTTCTTGAAGAGGGAGGTTGGCCCAAATGAGTGGGGCTTAGTGTAACGGCTCCATTCTCCACTAGATGGTGCTGCTAGCCTACTGGGGTGGGTTGTTGTGGCGCTCATAGATGGATATGCACATGCGTGGGAGCCGTGAAAATGGCATCACCCAGCTACCCAGTCTCTAGTATCACAACTCTCTTCTCCCCACTCAGCAATCGCACACCTGTCCTCTGTCTACAGCCCAGGCAGTACCTCCCTCCCGAGTTTTGTCTCAGATGCGGCTGTTTTCCCCGGCCCCTTACTTCTGAGGGACTGCAGGTTTGACCTGTTCCGCCCCTCTGCTGGAGGGTCTCACGGAGCAGTGGCTGAATATCGGCTACACCCACGAATGCTTGCTGGACCCTGCTGCTGCCGCTGGTGCCCAGAAACAGTTCTCGAGCTAGTGTAGCAGCAGCATTTCAGGGATTATGGAAAATCGCAACACACATCTGGCACCAGGCTTCACCCTCAACGACCTTGTTCCAGCACCTGTGAATGTGGCCGTTTACTGGGGTCTGCTGGGCCCAGGTTGCCTCACAGTCTCTACTAAATGTCTTTCCAGCAGTGGAACCGCTTTTCCGTGTGTGGCTTAAGAACCTCCCGGACCCCACTCTGCTCCTGGGGATCACCCTTCCCACGAGAGCACCTCCAGGTATTGAGCTATGGAGTTGCAGACTCTGCTCTCCCCCTTGTTAACAGTCTTAATGGAATTTAAACTCTCTCCTTTCTCCTTTCTCCCTTTTTAGTTTAGTGCCTGCGGGTGTTTCCAATTCTCCACTTTCTCTCCGGCTGCTTTTGGGGAGGGGTGCTTTTCCCATATTCCCCCCCCCCCCCCCCGTCCTCTCTGTGCCTGCAAAGGTGACCCCTTGCCCTTTGCGACTTCTCCCTTCCCCAGTTCATCTCTGCATGCCACATACCTGCTGAATTCTGTGGTTCGGGTTGTGTAAATTGTTGTGTTTTTCCTTAGATCAGTTTTCTAGGTGTGCAGGATGGTTTAATGTTGGTCTGGCTGTATTTCATGGACTTGAGACCCACAAAAAACTTCCTTGCTGTTCCGCCATCTTGGCTCCCTCCCCATCAGTGCTTTGAAGTGACAAAATTATATTAGTGCCATTGTGGGCACCTTCCAACGTTCTGAAAAATCACTCATTTCTGCCAAACACCGTGGCCTGCGACTGAGCATCCAAGAATGGGAGATGATCACCCACAATCCCACAGAAAAGTAGAGAGACCGAGAGGGAGAGGGGGAGAGGGGGAGAGAGAGAGAGAGAGAGAGAGAAACCAACCATTGGCTCAGTTGTGACCATGTGGCATTCAGCATCACATACTACTTGTATTGCAAGACATTGCTCATTTAAAGTAGTTAAAGTTTTTAGAAATGTTTGCTCATCTTTTGAACACTTGCAGAACAAGTTACTCACAATCCAAGGTTGTACTGTATTCTGTTTGGGATTAGTTTAGCTGCTTGAATCTCTAGGTTATTGTTTTTCATCATCTTTGGAAAATTTGCATAATTTCTTAAAATAATTTTTTTGCTCTATTCTTTTTCTCCTTTTTCTCTGGAACTAGTAATTAAATGTATACTGGATATCTTGTTATTATCCTCAGAGTTCACTGATCCTGTCTTAAGTTCAATCTTTTTCCTCTATGATTCAGTTTAAATAATTTATTATAACTTGTCTTCAAGTTTACTGATCCTTTTTCCTTCAGTGTACAGTCTTTTGCTAAGCTCATCTTTTTTTTTAAATGTTTTAAATGTTTTATTTATTTTTGAGGGAGAGACAGAGTATGAGTTGGGGGAGGGACAGAGAGAGAGAGGAAGACACAGAATATGAAGCAGGCTCCAGGCTCTGAGCTGTCAGCACAGAGCTCGACGTGGGGCTTGAACTCACGAACTGTGACACCATGACCTGTGCCAAAGTCGCACGCTTAACCGACTGAGCCACCCAGGTGCCCCAAGCTCATCTTTTAAGTGAAAGTGTATACTCTGTGAGTTCTGAGCTGCTAGCTTTAGATGAAATTCTCAGCTGTAACTACTTTTTGATGTCCCAAGGTCTTATATCCTATTTCCATGTGGCCTCTAAAATTCAGCCTGTTTACTGAAACTGACATCTGATGTCCTTTCCCATCCCCAAACATCTACAGATGTAGGCTCTGCTGATTAGTGCTATTTATGTGTTTCTACTGGAGATTTTTCTTACATATTTCGTGTGTGTGTGTGTGTGTGTGTGTGTGTGTGTGTGTGTGTAGGTGAGTGAATTCAAATGTGTACTTAAAAAGATATTGTATTGTATCTGTAAACTTAAAGTTTTTCCATAGCTTTCAACTTTTTGGTTATTTCAATTATCCTATTATTGGAAATAGAAGTTACCTTTTTGCTTGGATATACTTTACTGTCTGTCTCTATGCCCCAACTTTTCCTTCCTCTTCTGTGGTTCCTAAATTTAGGTGATGATTGAATGGGAACTGGCGAGTAAGCATTGCAGTGATTCTGTCAAGAGAATTTGCTGACTTTGGGTTATCCTGGTTTACGATATATTCCATTTACATTTCCTGATGAAAAATACCCCAGTTAACTCCACCTTTGCTGTATGTATTTAGTTTGTCCATTTTTAGTATCTAACTGTGGAGGTGATGATCCATTGATGAAGGTCAACTAAGTATGTATGGGAAGGAGGCAGGATGGCTCATTATCTTTTTAGTCTCAGGAGACCCCATAGCTGACACCTTTTTAGACCTAAAGCAGTGTTCATATTCTCCTCTCTCTATGATACCACTTACGGGAGAAATTGTGAGGAGTTTTACCAGCACAGTCTTTGGGGTCATATGAGCTTGACTCCTAAACTTTTCAAGTCCTAGTTTCTTTTTTACCTGCAGCTTTATTGAGGTGTAGTTGACAGATAAAATTGTATATATTCAAAGTATACAGTGTGATTGTATTGCACACATTGCAAAATATTTACTATAATCAAATGAACACCTCATTCATCCACATTTACATTGTTTTGTGTGTGAGAATACTTAAGATCTAGTCTCTAGGCAACTTTCAATATGCAGTCAGCATTTTTAGTTACAGTCACCAGTGGTGGACATTAGATCCTTAAAACTTCCTCTTGTTGCAACTGGAACTTTGTACTCTTTGACCAACCTGTTTCCATTTCTCCAACTCCTCAACCCTGGCAACCACCATTCTACTGTCTGTTTCTATGAGTTCACAAGTCCCAAATTCTTTATCAGCAAAAAGAGCGCAATAATACTATCTGTTGCATAATTGCCTGGAGATTCTTTTGAGGATTGAGGTGTGATGTCATGCTCACAAAGCACTAAGTCGATAGCCCAGTATATAGTACCTCTAGATCAACGTTAGCTATTATAATTCGGTGTGGTATTGATATCCCAAGTAATTGGTATGTTACAGAACATCGAATAACAGGTTAGGTCACAATATCAAAAGCAACATTCCTTCTGTGAAATAGAAGGCCTTCTGCACTCAGAACCCCATTGTGGCCCCTTGATGGTCAGCCAGCTTCTGGTCACAAGTCAGACTTTTATGTGCTAAGCCCTTCACTTGTTTCTCACTTGGATATTAGTAATGCTATATCTGGAGTGTGGGTAATATATCTTTAAAAGATTGCAGACTACTATTTATGCACAAGTGACCATGAAAAAAATTGCATTGTGTTGTAATAAAAGAACCCTCTCAACTAGAACTGAAGTGTCGTTTCCACAACACTGAAAGAGAGACTAAACAAAGCAAACTGGAAAAGCTGCTTGGTGTTGTGTGAGTAGTTCACATTGTTTTCCTTTTTTTATTGTACTGTTTTACCACTGGCAATCAGTGTGGGGCCTTCACTTATGAAAATATAGCTGTTGGCAGTTTAGGCTCAATTTCATTCTCAAGCTGTCATAAATGATCACATGGGAAGATAATACTTGATGGGAATTTTGTTTTCTTTCCCCCTTTTTCCCTTTTATTTTTCTTTGAGGCAACTTGTTAGAGAGGAGAGCAGATAAGATTGAGATCTATGGTATGGTGCAATGCTTGGAAAATACACATGCGTTCTCAGAAATTCTGTTCACACAGCAAAAAGATAAAGGCAGTGCCCTAATTGAATTAAAGCATTTCCCATCATTCCCACTTGTTTCCTACTATTATCTTCATAGATTCTTGAAGAAGAGCTAACATAACGAAATTTTGTTCAATATAGTACTTTGCTTGTGGCAGATCTGTGGTTTTCTCTGCCCATTTTCTAATAAACACTGAATTCATGCATTCTTGCCACAGATGTGTAACCTGAATTGAATGAAGACTTTAGACCTAAATTCTGGTTTATAGGGCACACAATTTAAAAGAGGAAGCAATCAGAAGTGTGTAGGAAGTGGGACACTTGGAAGGAAAATTGGCCTGATCTCTTCAATAAGTCATTGTCATGAGAAGAATGTGGGAAAGAATAGAACCAACAAAACAAACAGAAAAAAAATGGTACTTCTTTGAACCCTGGTTCTATCAAACCACTGTTTTTGAAAAACTGTGGAAATTTAATGCATACTAGCTATTCGTTTTAATTAAATTCTTGTGGATTTTGGTGAATGTGCTAATGGTATTGTGATTATAGAGAAGTATTCTTACTGTTCTAAGGACTGCAAACTTAAGTACATAAGGGAGTAATGTCATCATATCTATTATTTACTTTATAAAATAACAAACATCAAAGCAATACATGAAGCAAATATTGCAAACTGTAAAAAATGGTTAAATGTTGGCATTGAGCTTATAGGATTCATTATAAGCTCTATTTTTCTGTAAGTTTGTAAACTTTCTCAATAAAAAAATCTTCATGGTACTATGCCTTTAAAAAACAAAGAGTGCTATTTATAATGTTTTCTGAGAAGAGAATTCATAATACATAAATACAGACTTATAGAAGTAGATTAAACACAGGTTGATGTAGGGATGAAGGTGTCCTCAAAGCAGTGTCAGATACTCCAATAAATATTTAGAGATACTTGCCTTTTATTTTTTAATTTTTATTTATTAAAAAAAATTTACGTATATTTATTTATTTTGAGAGAGAGAGCGTGAATGAGCACCCTAGCACAAGTGGGGGAGGGGCAGAGAGAAGAAGAGACAGAGTCCCAAGCAGCCTCTGCACTGATGATGCAGAGAGCCTGATGTGGGGCTCAAACTCACAAAGCATGAGATCATGATCTAATCCCTGATCAAGAGTTGGATGCTTAATGGACTGAGCCACCCAGGTGCCCCTGCCTTTTATTTTTAAGAGGACATGCAGTTTATGATGGGGATGCTGCTTTTTCTAGGTATAGGGACTAGGAAGATCAATTTAATATGCTCCTTGTAATAAAAGGAACTGTAGAGAATGTCAGACCATAAATTTGGTAGAGGGTGTCAGCCTGATGGAATGGGAAGAACCCAAGATTGGCCTCCCACATGGGCCTAAATTTGACTACTCTTATTTTACTAGCAGTGTGAACTTGAGCAAGTTTCTTAGGTGATCCTCCAGTGCCTCCTCTGCAAAATGGGGATAATGGAAACTTACTTTCCAGGGGATGTTAGTATGAAACAAGGTAACATACATAAAGAATTTAAGAGATGTGTGAAATACAACTCTGCAGTATTATGATTATACATTCATTAGAGGCAAGTGGAAGAGGAGTGATCAGGAACTCAGAACAGATGAGATTTAGCTGACCACTGAAGACGTGAAAATGGCAGCAGAGGGGGCATTCCAGATGCCCTGAAGTGATGGAGCCCATAATAGCAAGTGGTTCAGTTTAATTTCAGTATAAGGTTACTGGAATGGAATCATGGGAAAATAGCCTGGGACCTGATGATTTCAGCTTTTGATTGGTAGTTCAGAAAACTTGGACTGTAGGCACTGGATGGTTTTGACAAGCTTTGACATAGAATTGTGCTGTGGAAAGATTGATCTCACAATTGGGTTCAGGTTGTTCCTGGCAAGTCTGAAGGCTGGGATGCCATTGCAGAGTCTTCCGATCTACTTAATAGTCATCCACCTTCTTTGTTACAGGACTCTGGTTTTGGGGGAATGGTCATGCAACCACAGAAAAGGAAAAAAAAAAGCAGCCGTATTTGCCACATATTATTTTGAAATAAAGGGTGGCATTGTTTAGTTTTGGCCAATGAAATAGAAGTTGAAGTCATAGGGTTGAGTCTTCCAAGAACGCTCTTTTAAGAGTAGGAGGTAGCTTTAGGCAATAGGGTTGCTGAAGGCCCTGAGAATATAGGTATGGAAAGCCAGCAATATCTTGGGCTTTCCCACACTGCCTGCTGTCGGCCCTGTTGTTACATGAGAGAAGAATAACTTCCAGGTTTTTTTCCCTGAGATGCTGAATATACGGCAAAGGTTTGTGTTCTGTGTAGCTGAATTCAATCTGCAACTGATGTAAGCACCAATTAGGAAGTTTTACAAGGTGAGTAGCAGATGAGAAGCTGTAGGGAGTTGGACTGTGGTAGGGTCAGCCTCAATAGAAATGGAAATGGATGTAGCCAGGAGACGCACACTGGGGATAGACAGGCATCATAAGACAGTTACCCATTGGATGTGTGGCCGGGGTGGGGGGAAAGGGAGGAATCCTGTATGACTTGAAAGTTTAAGCTTGGGTGATCAAGAAAATGGTAACATTATTGACAAACCAGAGATACCTGTAGGAAGAGAGAGCTTGAGTGGCAAGTAAATGAAAGTACATTTTAGATGAGTGAATTTGACTCCTGAAAGAAGAGCCCAGACAATCCAAGTGCTGAATCAGTAATACGGACTCTTAAGCCCTTAGATTGGTAGGAAGGAGAGATTGGGGTAAGGCAAGGGGTCTTACATTCCATTGCAGGGCTTCTTCTTCTTCTTCTTTTTTTTTTTTAACACTTCCCATTATGAAGATGGACCATAACTATTGGTCAGGATTTTTAACCATGGGTTTAAACCACATCTGGGAAATATATAATCATTTTCTCTGGGGCACAATGTCTAGAAAAATGCTTTGCTTAGCTAAGGCATAGGTCTGCTCCGAGAGTAGAATATGGGCTAGGTGACCTCTGGATGTGCTTTATAGTTCTGTGATTCTATAATTATCTCAGGCTTCAAATCACTTTCTAGGGAACAGCAAATAATTCTTACTAATAAAACACAATTTGAAACTTGGAACTGAAATTACACATTTTCAATAAAGTGTTGTAATAAAGTTAGCGACTGGAGACTCCCCCTAGGAATAAAGAGCGAAATGTATTGGTTGGCCACTCGTGCAAGGCAGAGCTAAAGTCTACATTGATTCATCACGTGCAAGATGTGGATGCTCTATATAAGTTTTAAATATAAACCTGACAGTAAATGAAAGATCCAAAAGGACATTGTTATTTAACCGTGGAATCTGCAGTTAATATCAATAGGTGCTCTAAAGTCTAAATTCTGCATCAGCCCCACTGAGAAACTTCTGCCTGATTCTAGTTCCTGCATTTAGTTCCTGTCTGAAACCTCTTTATTGGACAGTGGATGGAAATCCATCTCAGGGTTCTTTATAATTTTACCAACAATAAGAGAGCAGTGTTATTAGAAAAGGTAGCAAAGATATGGGGAGCTTTATACCAATAAAAGTTTATCCTAAATTCCCCCAGATTCAGAAGAGCAGTTATTTGGGCAATTTGGTTTTTCAGAGACTTCAGTATATGACAGAGAGCAATTATTAACATAAATTATTTATGGCGCAGTTAATTATTTTCTTAAGGATTCTATTTCCCACAGACATGTAGTGCTTATGAAGTGTAGGCTTATACATATATTAAAGTGCAGTGGTTTCTCGAGTGTCTTCAGGTAGTAGGTGTTCCTCCAAAAATCAGGCCAGGGTCAGATAAGTTTGAGATGTTCCGTAAACAAAATCTCTGTTTCTCTTTTGCAGTTCTTTTCAGTACCTTTACAAAGCTCCGTGACCCTCTCTCTCACCCCGTCCCACCCCCAAGGAAGAAATAGAAGCAGCATTTCCAACAGCATTCCAAAATCTTGGAATTATTTTAATGAGATTACTAGGGATCAAGTCCCATTGATGTTTTCTTTTTAAGGGAATACCAATTTTTTCCCCTCATGTTGGAAACTTGCCTCCCTAACCTCCCTCCTGTTTAAGCTGTAATAATGTCTTCGGTTCACATGGATCAAAGAAGCAAAAGAAGCCTGTCTGGAGACTGAAAAGAGCAGCACAAACACACAAGTTTGAGCGTGCCAGTACATGCACTAGATAGAGCAGGGAGGAATTTGGGGGAGGGGTGGAAGAGAGGGAGAGAGAGAGGGGCAAGAAGGAGCTCTGAAAGTGCTTTAAGTCCCTCTTTGCACTTTGTTCAGCTCTAGCCTTTACTTTGTGGTGGATTCCTTTTCTCTTAAGATTGAATTACTTCCTGTTCTCTCCAAAAGTGGTATAATGACTACAGTCACACAAGGGCAGAGTAAGACCTAGAAAATAAGTCACTTCACAATCAGCTCCGTGCCTTTTCAGCTACACGACCTGTACAGGTTTTGAATCACACTTTAGAAATAGCTTGTAGTTAATATTTTTTAATATTAGGAAATGAAAAGAAATAATTTTTTCCATTGCAATACTCTTAAAAGCTATTTATGTTTGCTTATCTATATCTGTATGCATTGCATTTAGTTTATGCAACATTTAATAGAGAAAAGGACAAAATATAACTAACACCTGTATCTACTATTTAAAATGAATAAATGATAGCGCTCATGATGTTTGCTTAAAATGTGTTCCTTTTTAGAGAAATAAACAATAGATAATTTTGTTTCTGACCCTCTGATCCAGTCCCTTTGAACTCTTCCTAGAGGCGAATCTAATATGAATTTGGCATCTTTCCAAATCATACTATTACGCTTTTATGGTTTAGGACTCTCTATTCAATACATATGTGTGCTTGAACAAAATGTATTTAAGCGGTATTTGATAATCCATAACACTCTGCAATAGTGTTTTTACATTTAACATTATGCTTGCATATGTATCCCCAATTTATTTTATTTTTATGAAGCAAGATTTAGCCTTATTTTGTAAACATTATCCTTTACTTGAGACAGGGCTTTGCCATGTTGTTGCGTGGTTGTGGTGTTTATCCTTTATGCCTGGATAAGCTCCCACTGAGTTGACATATGAGAGTTTGCTTTACTGTTCTCATGTGATGTAGGTAATTACCATATATTTTTGGTCATTATAAACGAGTGAGGAAAGAAGTAAGTAAATGATATAATTTAGGATATTTGAATCTGAAATTAAGAGAAAGCCTCATTAACCGTGGCTTAAGCCACAAGGATTATTTGCTGTTTACATAAACCAGGGCCTGTTAATGGCTACACAGCCGTGCTTGGGATCAGCATCAGCTTTCTTTGCAATTCTCTGCGTGCCTCATGTGTACAAGGTGACTGCCACTGCTTCAAATGTCACATCATCCCAGGGCAGCCTCCAAGCCAGAGGGAATAGGGTGGGAGAAGAAAGGGCCTCTTTCTTTATGGTTCTCTTTTTCACCTTTCCCTAGGAGCTTCCAGTAGACTCCACTGTTTCGTAGCCAGAATCAGGTGATCTGTCTAAACAAGACTTAGCTCTGCAAACAACAGAATTATAGTGATTGACTTGGGCAGACATGATTCTCTTCTAGGACTAGGCACATCAACCCCCCTCCCCCACATACACACCATAGTAGATTTCACCTGGCAAACAGGGAGTGGAAATGGTGGTGTATTAGTCACGGTTCTCCAGAAGAACAGAACCAATGGGAGATAGATATCTATATACCTCTGTATTATCCATCTATATAATTTAGTATAAAGAACTGGCTCACTTGATTATAGATGTGGACAAGTCCCAAGGTCTGCAGGGTGAGTCAGCGAGCTGGAGACTCAGGAGAGCTGATGGTTTAGTTCTGACTCCAAAGGTCTCAGAACCAGAAAGGGCAGTGGTATCGTGCCATTCTGGAGACTGGCAGGTTTCTAACCCAGGAAGAGCTGATTTTTCAGTTCAAGTCTGAAGGCAAGGAAAAAAGCTGATGTCCTAGTATGAAGGCCATCAGGCAGGAGAATTCTCTCTTGCTAGGTTCAGGGTCAGCCTTTCTGTCTTATTCAGGCCTTCCACTAATTAGACAAGGCCCACCCACATTATGGAGGGCAATCTACTTAATCTACCAATTTAAATATTTTCTTATTAATTTTTTTTAATGTTTATTCATTTTTGAGAGAGACAGAGCATGAGTTCAGGAGGAGCAGAGAGAGAGGGAGACACAGAATCCAAAGCAGACTCCAGGTTCTGAGCTGTCAGCACAGAGCCTGACACGGGGCTCAAACTCATGAACTATGACACTATGACCTGGGGCAAAGTCGGATGCTTAACCGACTGAGCCACCCAGGCGCCCCTTAAATGTTAATCTCCTCCAAAAACACACTCACAGAAACTCCCAGAATAATGTTTGACCCAAGATATGGGCCCCCCATGGCCCAGTCAAGTTGATACATAAAATTAAGCATCAGGGTGGTTAGGTAGGGAGTGAACAGTGTTTGCTTCAGAAGTGAGGAATATCATTGTATATCTTTTGGGTTTTTTTTTTTTTTTTTTTTTAACATTTATTTATTTTTGAGACAGAGAGAGACAGAGCATGAACGGGGGAGGGTCAGAGAGAGAGGGAGACACAGAATCTGAAACAGGCTCCAGGCTCTGAGCCATCAGCACAGAGCCTGACGCGGGGCTTGAACTCACGAACCGTGAGATCATGACCTGAGCCGAAGTCGGACGCTTAACCGACTGAGCCACCCAGGTGCCCCTTGGGTTTTTTTTAATAGCAGTATGTTTCAAATAATGGATTATTGACTTCAGTGGACGGGAAATATTTTTAACATTTTTGATATGTATTTTCCAAATGCTTTCTTAAAATACTTCTATAATTTGCAGTCTCTAGCAGTGCTTTAGAATATGTTTCCTGCATTAGTCTCAGCATTTAGGTATTTTTTAAAAAGAGCTCTGGAGGTTATTGGGTGTAAAGTATTACTAATTATTACTTTAATTTTCACTAAGCTTGATAAATAGGATAGATTTTTATCTTGTTTGTCTCATACTTGTATTTCCTTTATTATGCATCTCTCTAATGAACTCTTAGCACTCAAACATTTTATAGGTACCTTATGTTTGTTATATATAAGTATATAAGGTATAAGAATATATATTTATCTCTCATATCTCTTTTCTGTGTCTCTCCATGAGCTCTCGCTTTCCTTTTTATTTAAATATTGTTACATTATTGGTACACAGGTGTTTTACTTTTCTTAATCTTATCTATTTTGACCTTTTCATTTATAATTTATCCTTTTATTTGAATCTTTGGTTATGATAAACACTTCCTTGTGGTTTAATTTTAATCTGCTTAGAATTTGGTGTGGAGTAAAGCATAGTTTTCTGAGTATTATTTATTAAATAAAGGTTCCCATTGTTTCTATATGCTTATTTTATGATTTATAAATTTTATGGACTGAATTGTGCAACACTGCTCCTCCAAATATTGATGCCCTGACCCCCAAGGTGACTGTTTATGGAGATAGGTTCCGTAGGGAGGTAATTAAAGTTAAATAAAATCAGGGTGGGGCCCTCATCTGATAGGATTGTATCCTTATAAGAAGAAGAAGAAACACCATAGATCTTTCTATTTTTCATATAGAGAAGAGGCCAGATGAAGATGCAGAGAGAAAGTGGCCATCTATCAGCTAGGAAGATGGGTCTCAATAGAAACCAACCTGACTGTACCTTGATTTTGGATTTCTAGCCCCCAGGACTGTGAGAAAATAAACTTCTGATGTAGAAGCCACCCAGTCTATGGTATTATTGTGTTATGGCAGCCCAAACAGACAAATACAACAACATTCTTAGATTTATTGGGATCTTTTCTTGAAAGCTATTGTTGCTTCTATTAATATATTCTAGTAACAGAAATCTCAATTTATATAAATATATATGTATAAATATATAGTACCATCCCAACAGATTTTTTTTATTAAAATTTTTTTTAAATGTTTACTTATTTTTGAGAGAGAGAGAGAGAGAGAAACAGAAACAGAGTGCAAGCAGGAGAGGTGCAGAGAGAGAGGGAAACACAGAATTTGAAGCAGGTTTCAGGCTCTGAGCTGTCAGCACAGAGCCTGACATGGGGCTCAAACTCACAAACTGTGAGATCATGACCTGAGTCAAAGTCAGAGGCTTAACCAACTGAGCCACCCAGCTGCCCCTCATCTAAACAAATTTTGATTATTATTTCTGTTTTATATTTTGTAGTCTGCCCTTTACGTAATATTTTTTGGATATAAAATTATACTTTATTATTATTGTTTTGATGAGAGAGAGCATGAGTGGAGGAGAGGAACAGAGGGAGACAGGGAGAGAGAGAGAGAGAGAGAGAGAGAGAGAGAGAGAGAGAGAGAATCTTAAGCAGGCTCCCTGCTGAGCTTGGAGCCAGATGTGGGACTTGATCCCATGACCCTGAGATCACGACCTGAACCGAAATCAAGAGTCAGATGCTCACCTGACTGAGCCACCCAGGTGCCCCCAAATTATACTTTAAATAAAATATGGTCTGTCAGTTTTGAGTTTCTTGGTGGTACCTAGCACAAAGCCTCCTTTGAGAAGAGTTTATAAACTCGAGCTTCTTGGTTCATCTGCAGTGTTAGGGGCCCATATGGCTCAGCATGCCTTCTGTGGAGTAGGAGCTACAAAATGTGAACAAGGGTGGTTGAGGAGAGAAGGTAGAATTCCTAGGGTCTCTCTGGGGGCAAATCTGGCTGAAATATGGAGGAGTTGGCATTTCCAATTATCATTCTAAATAAAGCTGAGGAGAAAACACAACTACTTAGCATTTGGGTTCTACAAAACATTTGAATATTTTCTTACTGTAAATTGCACCTATGAGTACACTATTTGGATAAATATTTAAAATTTTTTTTAAATGTTTATTTATTATTGAGAGACAGAGACTGAGCATGGGAGAGGCAGAGAGAGGAGGAGACACAGAATCCAAAGCAGGATCCAGGCTTCGAGATGTCAGCACAGAGCCTGACGTCGGGCTTGATTGAACCCACAAACCACGAGATCATGATCTGAGCTGAAGTTGGACACTTAACTAAGCCACCCAGGCGCCCCTGGATAAATATTTTAAACACCATTTTAGAAACATTAAAATGACTTAAAAAATTTTTTTTAATGTTTATTTACTTTTTGAGAGAGAGAGAGAGCAAGCGAGCAGGGGAGGGGCCGAGGGAGAGGGAGACACAGAATCCAAAGCAGCCTCCAGGCTCTGAGCTGTCAGCCCCAAGCCCGATGTGGGGCTCAAACCCACGAATCGTGAGATCATTACCTGAGCCGAAGTTGGACACTCAACTGACTGAGCCACTCAAGCACCCCTAAAAACAATTTTTAATATATTTTTAGCAATTACTTGAGTTCTTATTAATGCAACGTTCTCTGGGAGATAAAACGTGAATTTAAAGTTGTCTTAAAAATTGTGTCTCATTTGTCCCTAGGATCAACTCTTTTGTCTGACTTGACTGAACAATCCAGCTGAACTGCATACTGATTTTATTTGCTTTTCAATAGTTTTGATTGGTTACTCAGTTGATTTGTTGGCATTGCGTAGATACAGCCCGAAATAAATTTCTTGTTCTGGAGGAGTAGAGCTTAGGCTGTTCATTACTATTTAGAAAGAAAGAGTTTCCAAAGGAACATGGAACGAATCAGTATTGATGAATTTCATTTTGCTTTAAATCACAAACTATGATAATGAAAAAACAAAGAAGCTTAGGCACAGTGGGAAGGTATGCCTCCAGTCTTGAATACTTCAGAGTGCCCCCTCACTATTCACAACTGTGAAATAGTCCAGAAGCCTTGGTTGCTAGTTGTGAGTCTTCGACAGGCGTGGTATATGTTATACTGAGGACATTTTTAGAAATAAGTCATTGTTTCAGTATTAGAATCAATGTCATCACTCCTTTGGTCTTCCTCTTTCACCACACAAAGGACTCCTGGATGCTGCAGACAAGGCTCAACAGATCCCATTCTCAAATGTGGTATCTAGATCATCTAGATACTTCCATGTCCATAAAGACCCTTTTCACTAGGGCTGAGTAAACCTGGCTTAATTTTGGGGGGGTACTCCAAGGTAGCTTATGACTTGAGAGACAGTAAGTCCAAGTATAGCAAATTAATGGGACAGAATGGAATTTTTTTGTTGGTCAGAGCTTAACTAAATTTAGTAGTGATCCCTTGAGGAAGGAAGAAAAAAAAAACCTAATTCAACACCCAATTATTTTTTAAAAAAGGATCTAAAGACATAGCAGGAAATTAGACCAGCCAGTTTGACATCAGTTAAGTCTCAGAAGCATTTTAAAAAGATCAAATGCTGGAACATTTAAAAAGCACAGCTTGATAACAGTCAATTAAGGTAGCCTCAGGATGTGGCCAGGAGATTTTAGTAATTTGTGTGTGTACAGCATGGGTGGAAAATCTGAAAGGCATTGCCATAAGAATCAAGAAAAACATAGTAAAAATCATAAAGCAGGATATGGCTATTTGACAGAGTTCCCCCCCTCTTTTGTTCCTTTTTACTTAATAACTGAAGCATGGAATCCTGGGGACCAAAAGAGCCTGGCAAATTGAATTAATAGTTTAGTAAACTTAGGTATAAGTGAATTCATTTTTAAGTCCTTGGCAACTAAGTTTTGTGTTCCAACTGCTGTTATTTAGTGACACTAAGATTTTGGGGCAAAGGGGTCTGGTTGTGGTAGAATCATTTAGGGCAGTGCTTTTCAGAGTGTGGTCCATGGGCTGATGCTATTCTATGAACTGTTATCTTCAGCAAGACAAGTACAGAAATTGAGAATATTTAGAAACTCTTATAGTGGAGTGACCAAGTACTTTCCTAAAAACATGGAGTTGAATTTTATATGTCTTTGCTTTTTAAAAAAAAGGCAGTCTTAGCAATTAATTTTATTGTGTTTTGTAAAATTATAGGTCTGTGCCTTGTTGAAATAAAAAAAAAAATCCCTTCCCCACAAATAGTTTGAGAAGCACTGATAAAGACATTTTTTATTTATTTTTTAAATTTTTTTTTCAACGTTTTAAATTTATTTTTGGGACAGAGAGAGACAGAGCATGAACGGGGGAGGGGCAGAGAGAGAGGGAGACACAAAATCAGAAACAGGCTCCAGGCTCCGAGCCATCAGCCCAGAGCCCGACGCGGGGCTCGAACTCACGGACCGCGAGATCGTGACCTGGCTGAAGTCGGACGCTCAACCGACTGCGCCACCCAGGCGCCCCTGATAAAGACATTTTTTAAAGAAATGGTATTTAATGTATGATGTATACCATGTTATTAGAAAATACCAACCTGTTTTTCCTGTAGTGAAAGAAATCCAATCATAATTACCTCAAATACATTTGTAAGTGGCTTTCAAAAATAGGTATTTGAAGAAACTCATTGGGTTAAAAGATTACAGGATCTCAGAGAAGTCTTTTGTTGTGAGCTACAGCTAAGGCTACAGTGTGAGTGGAAAGGTAGACTGGATTACTGTTCCAGTTAATTCTTCAGGCCTTTCCTGTGTCAGAAATTTATGTGTCCTTTGCCATGTGATTTTGCATTTCCTGCAATTGTAGGTCAAGTAAGTATCTTACTCGGCTGTATTGACACTGGGTTTCACTAAGTCACTTGGCTAGTGGAATGTGAGCAGAAGTGCTAGGGTACCCAGGTTCTGAGACAAAGCCCTAAAAGGCATCGTATATTTCTTGTGGCTCTCTGGTGTGACCGTCTTGGTAAGGTCATGACGTCAGCTATGAACGTGGGTCCTGGAATGAGACAGATCAAAGGTAAACCTGACCCAAGGCTTAGAGTCAAGCGAGCCACACTGCAGCCTGAGGTGGAGGCGTCCCTACCTACAGGCTAGAAAAGTGACTGCTGATTGGATGCCACATGATTTTGAGGTGTTGTTTTTTTTGTTTGTTTGTTTGTTTTTTAACATAGCGTCATTGCAGGAAGAGCTGGCCGGCACAGTTGGATTATGATACTTTCCACAGTCACCCAATGGCATTCAGTTTTCCTTTCCAGCCTGGAAACCTCTTCTGCGTGCCGTTCTCACAAATTCTACTACCTATTTGACATTTGAACTTAATATCACTAACGGGCAACTCAAATGTAACTGTATTCAACCCTGAACTCTTGATTTTCCTCCGACTACAGCCTACTCCACGTCTTGGTAAATGGCAGCTCGCTTTTGTCTGTTACTCAGACCAAGGCCTTTGGAGTCATCTTTGAATTCTTTTTTTTTTTTTTTCTCCATATCCCACATCTAGTGGGATGTGAAATACATTGAAGTGCATCCTTTTGTTTTTAAATTTTTTTAGTGTTTATTTATTTTGAGAGAGAGAGCATGCACGAGTGAGCAGGGGAGGGGCAGAGAGAGAGAGGGAGACACAGAACTCAAAGCAGGTTCTAGGCTCCTGGCTCCACACTGTCAACACAGAGCCCGATATGGGGCTCGAACTCACAGACTGTGAGATCATGACCTGAGCTGAAGTTGGATGCTTAACAGACTGACACATGCAGGCACCCCCAAGTACATCCTTCATCTAACCATTTCTCATCTCCTCCCCTACGGGCTCCCTAAGAAACACTCCTTAGCTACTCTTTTTTTTTAATTCCACTTTTTAAAAAAATATTTTTCAATGTTTTTTTATTTTGAGAGAGAGAGAGAGAGAGAGAGAGAGGGAGAGGGAGAGAAGCATGATCAGGGGAGGGGCAGAGAGAGAGAGGGAGACATAGAATCTAAAGCAGCCTCCAGACTCTGAACTGTCAGCACAGAGCCTGATGCAGGGCTCTAACCCATGAGCGAGATCATGACCTGAGCCGAAGTTAGACGCCCAGCCGACTGAGCCACCCGGGTGCCCCTTTTTTATTCCATTCTTAGTTCTGAGATCTGTCCACGTACCAGGCTGGTTAGCCTTTAAAATAGATGTCACATCATCTGACTCTTCTTCCTCAAGCCCTCTTTTGCCTTCTCAACTCACTCTGAGTTCCTTGTGAAGGCACTGTCATGGCCTAAGTGGCCATACTTGTCCTAGACCAACTGTCTCTCCTTCCCTGTCACTTGCTCCCCTGTTGGTGTACGTTAGCCACCTGGTCTACCTGCTTTCCATATGTACCCTAAGTATGTTTCTGCTGCAGAATCTCTCCTTGGAATGGTCTCTTCCAGGTATCTGCACGCTTTGCTTCCTTATTCCCTTTGGGAATCTGATTGCATGCCACTTTACTTGGCCCCATCTGGAATAACTCCTTCTCCACTGCTTCCTGTCCTGTGCTTTGAACTTGCCCTTGATCTTATCGCCCACCATCTGCCAGGTTACATACTTACGCATTTATTATCTACTTCCACTCACTAGGAAGGGAAGCTCTCTGAAAAACCGGCACTGTCCTTTCCGTGGCTGGATTGCCAGCATTAAGAGCGGCATTTTGGCACTCAGAGAGCACATAGAAAGATGATATTAAATATCCATTGGTGAAAGCATGAGTTCAATGCTTTTGGAAAGAATATGGCCATGTTAAACCTTGAGTATTTTAAGTGCGAGTCAGGGACTCAAATGCTGCCTGATGATAATAAAAAGTAAAAAAGCCCAACTTCTGTTCTGAAAAGAAGTTGATGTTGACCAGATAGGAAAATCTTTTGGTCATGGATTTTAAAGAACAAAAGCACGTGGTTAAAATTAATATGGGGGACGTTTTAATTTTAGCATTGAAGATAGGAAAGTAAGTTACATTCAGGGTTTTTAATTTGTATGGAATATTCTATAAGGATTTTCGGTCCATATTTGAGCAAGTTTGGTTGCAGATCTTGCCCAAAGATAGAATTTAAGAAAGAATCAGGGAATATTAGAACTGTTTTTATTTTAGGGGGGAAAATAACACCTCTCCCTGAAAACTTTAAGGAACTATGGGAAGGCAAGGTTGGCCAGGTAGGAGGTGGTGACTGTCGCTCGCAGATTTTGCCCACGCTAGCACTTTCCTGGCATTTCGGCAACACCCCATTTTGGTGAGGACTCTGTATGTTATTTCAGCAGCAAAATCTCCGCCAAGATCATGAAGCGAGTGCAAACTCCAGGAAATCTTGTAAAAGAAGCAAAAATGTTGTCATATGCTTGGATGTCAGATCAGCGGAGGCAAAACTGCAGCGTATGTAGACCAAAATCGTACCAAGTATGGCAGTTCTGGGGCTTCCATCAGAAGTTGCTGCTCAGAGGTGACAGAATTCCTAACATCATTTCAAATCTACTCTGAGTATTAGGCTGCTAATCTCCAGACGTGTGTACACATGTCACTACTTTCTAGCACTGAGCGTTTACATAGGACTCTGCACACAGATGCATATTACGAAAGGGCAAAAACAAGGGGAAGAATGATATCATGTCTTTAGAAGAATTAAAAAAAAATTCAATTTTATTCTGACTTATTTTGTCTTAAGTGAACACACACGCAAAAAACGTTTAATTTTATCTGGAGAAGAAGGGGATGTAAATAACAGTTGTTAAATAACTGATGTGCCAGGCACAATGCTGGGAGATTCACATATGTTTCCTAGCTATAGTATGAATTTATATCTTGTGTGTAACCACTTTTAAAGATTAGAGTATTTTGGAGTCAGACACTTTCACTATTTCTTAGGGTGAAGGGGATATGAAAGCAAGTTTCATCAGACAGTCTACCTGAGACACAGAATTAAGTATTTTGCTTCAAACAGCACAGCAAGACCAGAGTAGGGCAAGGAAATTATTTTATTCTCAGGATAGAAGCTTTCATGGAAGTGTCAGCTGCTTTTGTAAGTTTTTGTAAGTTTTATGTACTGTTTTTGTAAGTTTCATGGGCAATTTATATCTGACTTTTAAGCAGTATTACAGTGTAGATCGTTCTGTGTGATGAATATTCAGTAAAACAGTTTTTACCCCCTCAGATAAGGAACTGTAAATGATTGAGGAGCATCACCTTGAATTTTTTCTTTTGGCTTTTTTCCGCTTGTATTTAGAAGGGCCCTTTGGAGCAAAGCTTAGTGACCGTATCTTTTTCTCCAATGGAAATGTCACTTGTCTATTTTTTTTCCCCTTCTGTCTGCTTCAGCTGTATATGATCTTCATGCAGTCTTAAGTACTATGTAGTATTTGAAAATGAATTGAATCCTGAAAGTTTTTCTCTTTATTTATTTATTTTCCTGGTAGCTGCACAAATCCATTAAGCGTTTTGTTATTCCCTGGGGGTTGAGTGATTTATTATCCTGACCCTGCTGGTCAGATAAGCAAAAGCCTAACTCAGAATGAACAACCGTCTCTCTTTCTTTGAGTGATGGGCACAGAATGTTAAATAATGGTCGGCGAACAGGGAAAAAACATAAGAAAAGAAAAATGTGTGATTTTCACTTTGCATTAACTATCAGTTACTCTAAGCAGAAAATTTTGTTTTTCTTCTCTCTGAAAACATAGTCTTCATTTAATTTTATTGGAAATTAAGCACTTTCATTAAGGAAATATATTAAGTTAGTAGATAATATAGCCCTCTAAAATGTTCTTGTTTCCTTTCTCTTTCTCTTTTGTGTGTTTGTGTTTAATTTGTTTGGTCTCAGTTTTTCCTAACTTAGGGTGAAGGGGACTAGTAAGTAGTTTCTAGTTTCACGTGTGGAATCATTCTTCAATTATTTACCTTATGCCAGGTTCAGTGTTGGTGCTTGAGAAAACAGGATGGGAGAGTAAGCTGTGTGCATAAGAAGAGGTCGTGTGACCGAGCAAGGACGCATTGCTACACAGTCTTACACCAAGTTGGGACAGCAGTGGAATCAAAGAAGAGAGATCCTTCCTGCCGCCATTCAGGCCTTCACAGAAAATGGGATAGTTGAGCTAAATCTTGAGAAATGTTTGGGTGATGTTAAAATAATAGGGAAGATTGTTTGCTAGCTAAGATAAATAACCCTGTGCAGTCAAGGGGAACTGCCCCAATCTGGGCTAGAGAGAGATGCACTCAACATCGGCGTGTAGCCACTGGAGGGTGTGGGGCCCAAAGTGAGGGCGGCAGAGCTGACTGGGCACCTCTGGGGGGCAGAGTCGCAAGTGGGCATGGAAAGACAGGCTCACAGGGAAAACCCAAACAGGGTGTACAGAGAATGAGTGCACCAAGAGTGATATTAGAGCTTACTCAAACTTTTCAGGCAATCTGGACTGAACCACAACCTGTGGTTTTATCTTCTAGGTTACTAGTTTCCTGAATAGAGTGGGTTATCAATATGAAAATCGAAAAGGGGCATGAATTATCAAATACCACTTTATTTAATGATTATTGATGACACATATACAAAAACACTTCCATAAACATTTATATTTAAGATATGATATAAAAGCATTTGGCAGCAATAAGACCATTAAAGTACATGAATGTTTAGATGTACCTATCTTTGACCCTGAAATTCTACCTTCAGGATTTTATTTTATTTTTTTATTTTAATTTTAATTTTAATTTAATTTAGTTTAATTTTTTAAAATTTATTTTTTGAGAGTGAGAGAGAGAGTGAGCATGCAGGAGGGGCAGAGAGAGAGACAGAGACAGACAGAGGGAGACAGACACACCCAAGCAGGCTCCACACTGTCAGCACAGAACCTGACATGGGGCTCAAGCTCATGAACCGTGAGATCATGACCTGAGCCGAAACCAAGAGTCGGTTGCTGACTGAGCTATCCAGGCATCCCTACTTTCATGAATTTGTTTTAAAGAAATACTATATATTCATTCTTTGTTAAATAAGAGAAGATTACCTAAATGAATTATGTGTCATTGTACAATAGAATATTTCATTGAAAAAAAAAGATGAAATACATTTATTGACATGTAAAGATATCCTCATTGCTACTGTTTAAATGCAGATTGTAAGCAACCTATATAAGTTATGTATATTTTTAATATACATATAGAAAGAGGCTGGAAAGATCTATATCCAAATGTTAGCTGTATTCACCTCTGGGAAATCATCACTAGATGATTTTCACTTTTCACTTTTTAATTTTATAACATTTTATAATGCCCTTATGTTGCTTTTAAATTTTTTTAATGTTTGTTTTAGAGAAAGAGAGAAAGTGTGTGTGTGTGTGTGTGTGTGTGTGTGCGCCCGCGCGCGTGTGTGAAGGGGAGGGGCAGAGAGAGAGGGAGACACAGAATCTAAAGCAGCCTCTGGGCTCCGAGCTGTCAGCACAGAGCCCCATGCGGGGCTCGAACTTGGGAACCATGAGATCATGACCTGAGCTGAAGTAAGATGCTTAACTGATTGAGCCACTCAGGCTCCCCTATGTTTTTGTTGTTTTCACAGTAAGTATATATTATTTTCAAAATCTGATAAAAACACAAATTATCACGTCATTTATTTGGAAGTTATTTTGGCATTGTGATTGGAAAAAGACCAGGGGTTGCCACCTTTGATGAGCATAGGATTCAGCAGATCTAAGGTGGGACCTGGAGCTCTGCATTTCCCACAAGCTCCCAGGCATGACCATCGTTGCTGGTTGTGGACCACAGTTTGAACAGCAGATTCTCATTAAACTAGAAAAAGCCTGTGTTGCAAGATTTCATTGCTTCTGTTGGGCCTCTTTTATTCCAGGCAGAAATTTGCATGGAATAATAAAGGACTTCTGGAAAACAAAACTGAAACAGTTGTTACCATTCAACGGCTCTCTTAACTACTAGAGTAAGTGAATTCCATCTCTGCCTTGTCCAGAGATTCAAGATACCCTCCTGAATTCATGGCTATCCTGGGCCTCCTAATCTCAGGAGAGAGCCTTCCTCTCAAAATAGTCTTTCTACAGAGCTGGAGTAACCATCCCCATTTGAAGCTTGCCCCTCATAAATTTCTTTTCCTTAGAATACTGTATTGGTGATTTTCTCTTATAAAATAATCAAAGCTTAAATATAAATATTTTCTTGGAGCGCCTGGGTGGCTCAGTAAATTGAGCATCTGACTCTTGATCTCGGCTCAGGTCATGATCACACAGTTTGTGAGTTCAAGCCCCGTATTGGGTTCTGTGCTCATGGTGCAGAGCCTGCTTGGGATTCTCTCTCTTCCTCTCTCTGCCTGTCCCCTTCATGTTCTCTTTCTCTCTCAAAATAAATAAGTAAACTTAAAATATCTATTTATCGATAGATATAGAAATACTTTGACTTTTTAGTCTTTTCCAAATTGCTTTAACTTTTTAACATGTATGGGTTACATAGACATGTTAAAAAAAAAAACAAAAACAAAAAACAAGGGAATAAAGCAGCAGTTCAGTCCAGGCAAGGTCACGATGTGGGCTTTTACCAAAATGTGTCTGCCTCTACCACCAGCACAGCCATCTACTCAGGCTTTAGTCAAATTTCTCCCCTGTTCTCAGTTAGATTGTTAAACTAACACAAGCTTTAGCAATTCAGTTAAAGGGCTAATACAATTAAAAGAAAAAGAGAAAAAGAACCAAAATTGTCAAACTAATCCTGTCAGGCTGCTTGACTAATCAACCAAAATTTCTTTTATATTGTTCTTGTTAATGAGCTGGCTGGTAAAGCAGTCAGTGTGCACAATATTTTTGAATGTCTAATTTTGGTATTAGCAAAGGACACAACGGTGGCAGTGTGCCATGTATCTGTTGCTAATTCATTTATTTGGTGTAGTCTGTTCTGCCTGCACTTGGGTTTCTTGAATGCAGATTACAGCGGCAGAGACAGATTTACCCTAAAGCTAAAAGTGCATTGTATTCACATGATGGCGAGCCTTTGCCGGAATTTACTAGAATTAGGTACTTTAACCTCCCTAAATTAAGTTCTGTCTCTCCACTTCCCTCCCTCCGGTAAGACTTCTCTGCAAGATATTCAATACCTGAGGTCAGGGAGTTGGTGCTTTTGTAATGAGCAGCCAGCGACCTGGGGGCTTGTGGATGATATCCAGAAGATACCCTTAAAGCAGTCCACTGAGAGTTATCGGTGCATTTTTAAAAGAATTAATGACTAGGCTCTTGAGTTGTTTGATAGTCCAGCTAATGAAAGGAGGGAATAATATGGACATATTGGAAAATTATTTACATTTCCTGCTCATTGGACACAAAAGAGGGTCATTGTCAAAGATAACATGAAAGCCATAATCTGCCACTAGACCAAAGACAGCTAATTTGTTAGCGGCTGTCCGTAAATCCAAGAATATTTAAGATGAGTCACTGCAGAGGGAGTCTTGAAAAGCTTTGCATTCCTACAAACCGTACGTGAAAGACACTTGATGGTTTCCCCCAAAGTGGCCACAATTCTGAGCACAGAAGATGTGACGATAACAAATGGTGGAGCTGAAAGAAATCTTTGTAAAATAGCAACAAAAACCCCACATTTTGGTCACCTTTGCTGGAGAAAGGACTGAATTTTATTTTCTCTCTAGAAAATATCACAATTTTGTGGGGCACCTGGGTGGCTCAGTTGGTTGAGCGTCTTACCCGACTTCCGCTCAGGCCACAATCTCACGGTTTAGGAGTTTGAGCTCTGCACTGGGCTCTGTGCTGACAGCTCAGAGCCTGGAGCCTGCTTCAGATT
Organism: Panthera pardus; assembly: GCF_024362965.1. Taxonomy (NCBI): domain Eukaryota; kingdom Metazoa; phylum Chordata; class Mammalia; order Carnivora; family Felidae; genus Panthera; species Panthera pardus. The sequence continues at coordinate 20,168,096 of NW_026526766.1, forward strand.
CTGTCTCTCTCTCTCTCTCTCTCTCTCTCTCTCTCCTTGTCTCTCTCTCTCTCTCTCTCTCTCTCTCTCCCCCTCCCCCACTCACTCTGTCTCTCTCTCAAAACTAAATAAACATTAAAAAAATTTAAAAAAATTAAAATATTACCATTTTGTTGTCCTATAAAGAGATGAAGTACATACAAACAAAAATAGCAAACTGTTATAGAGGCGGGCCAGTTCATTTAATAAGAATAAATAAGTTTTCCGGATCTTCTGAAGTTCTTAACAATTATCGGTGTTTAAAAATTTGTCAGTTATTGTACTTTGTTTGCCTGCTATTCTAAATGAACAGTCATTCTTCAACCAAATTTTACATTTGCCATTTTGTGTTCTTAAAGAAGGACTTCGAAAGCTTCAAAGCTTCAAGTCCTGCTAAACATGGTGATGTCCCCAATAATTGGAATGACTTGAAAGTCTAGGTGCCTCACGTGGGATGTTCCCAGCATGTTAACATATTGACATTTTCACAATAAAAGGGGAAAGGGCCTTTTCACAATACAAGGAAAAGCTCTAGGAATTCGCGAAGAAGTTAAGAAAAAACGAAAAAATAGACACACCTTCCTTTATTGCGAAAGTGGCTGGTTTTGTGTCATCCAGAACCCATTATGTTTTCCCAAGTTAAGCATCCTGGGGAGGCTGTAGGTGCAGATGAAAAAGCTGAAAACAATCCCATCTGGGTCACCACCCTCCCACTGTCCCAGCTCACAAAAAAAAAAAAAAAAAAAAAAAAAAAGGTTGATGAAGATGGTTACCCTTTGATCATATTTTGGATTTTGGTGAAGTTGGTCTCTGTTAAATACAGTGTTACCCAGGGCTAATGTCTCAAAGGAGAAAACAGAGGCTCAGAATATAAAGGAAGAATGAAATTCTAAGTGTCCATGCCTGAGGTTCCTAAGAACAGTTAACTGGGCTAGAATTGTATTAATATCACTATTGTTTGGGATAGGGCACTCATTATGATGCTTCATAGCTTTTGAGTCCTCTGCCCCACTCCCACCTGCCCCATAAACCCAATTATTTTCAGTGCATGATTATGTTGTATGTGAGCTTTCTCCAGGACCTATTTATGACAATAAAGCAGAAACACCTGTGTTTATACCTTGCCTATTTGTAAAAGATTTGGAGTAGCTTCTAAGATAAGCATGATGTAAAGCAAGAAACGGGGCTTAAAAGAGGAGCAGTCATCTGATGGGAGCAGAGTGTAGAAATGTTATAAACAAATATAAGACAATGACAAAAAAATTGTCCCCAAAGGAAGATGTGCTGATAAATAAAACTGGGCAGTGCTTTGACTCTTCCTGGCACCCAAGATAGAAAGGAAAAACACATCTTAATGGCGTTTTCATTTTGGGATGAAATGGATCACAGAAATTCAAAAGTTGAGACCCATTTGGAGAAAATATTTCCACGCTGTGTGGGGCTCAGAGCAAGTGCTCACAAAATGTGGGTGGAAGAAATACAGACTCTGTAGTCGGATAACCTGGTTTTCATCCAAGGTGATAACAAGCTCGTCTACTTGTTAGTGTTCTGACCTTGAACATGTTATTTACCTCTTTGAACTTGGTTTCATTGGCAACAGGGGGATAATAGCAACTATCTCAGAAGCACACAGTAAGTACCTAATGATGTTATATTTTAATATTATTATTTTACAAAAGCTCTGGAAACGTAGCTGAGATGTATAGATTATTATATACCATTTTAGGAAAATAAGGGACATAACATTGGATTTCTGATTCAAGGAAAGCATTTCGGTGGACACTTTGATTTCTGACTAAAGGTCCAGTCCGTGACAATTACCCATGAAAAAATGTCTCTCCCTGGGCAGATGCTAGGAGAGATCTCTTTTCTACACTTGATCTTAGCCAAAAGGCCGAGAAGCGATAGAGAGATCTCTTTTCTGAATGCTTTGAAATTTGGTCACGGACTCATGAAAATAGACGTTGTGCACAAGATCCTGGCCCTGAGGTTTACCGCACGCGGTCTGTGGTTGAGGTGCAGCTGGACTGTCAGGGCCTGTGAAGGGGGGCTGTCAGGTCTCTTACTACAGGTCCCTGCCGGAACTCTCTGGGCCAGCTTGCCAGAGAAGTGTCCGGCTTGCCCACCTCTCCTTCCCCCTGTGACTGAGGTCACTGTGCTTGTGTTCAGGAGACTCTTCGGGTTTGAGCAACCTGGTTAAATCTGCCCACTCCTCCGTGGTAGATAATCATCAGCCTTTCGAAGTTTTGAGTTACTGTGCAGCAGGGGGACAGCAGGTGCCAGACAGGAGCGAGCTGCCCTGTGAGACCCTGTACCTCCAGCACTTTGAGCTTTGGGTTTCACCTTGCCCCTGCACATTAGGACAACGGTGTGGTGAGCAGCGTGTCTGCCCCCACCCGCTGTGGAGCCGGAGAGGCTAGAGCATGTTGCTGGTATCACAGAGCCATTTAAAGGCTGTGACTGTTGTTGCTATCTCTGTAAAAATGGACTGGATATTGCCTTTTAGACTGAAGGAGGGGAACGGAACCTACCAGATTTTATGTCTGTTTTATATCAGCTTTCAACCTTAAACAACTATATTAAGTGCTCTTTGGGTTAGACTGAAATGCTTGAAGAACCCCATTATCGTGTTTAATTATCGTGGCATTTCGTAAAAGGAGAAAGAGGAGTCTGGCTGGGAGAATCCTGCCCTCTGAGTGCTGATGGTGCTGGTTTGGATTTCAGTAACCACTAGAAGGTGCATTTTGCATTTCTTGCAGATATACTTTGCAAGAGAGGAAACTGGGAAAGGACAGGGAGGGGGGAAAAACATGCCACCGATCTGTTTTCTTTTTTGAAATTGTAAATTACATAAAAAAAAAGAAATAGAAACATGAATAGACAAAGACTTTGTTTATTTATTGCCAGGAGAGACCCATTAGGATGCTGCACTGTGTTTCCATGGCATTGTGGAGACATAAACAGAAAACACGGACTAATGCATTCAGTTAGGCACAGATTTTAAAGTCTAATGTGCAATCTAAATATATATCACATGTATTCTTGCTATTTATTTATCTATTGTATATCCAGCAGCGAAGGGGGAGACTGCCTAACTAATGGGAGGCTGTGATCCGTTTGTAAATGTGCCGACATGTTCAAGCCTCTATTTGTGATGTGTCTGTGGCTTCTCTGTGCTCTTTGTTACCTTGCAGTCCCATCTTGCTTACCTTTGCCTCTTAACTAGAGTACAGCAAAGGCAAAAAGCCTTAATTCACCTTCCAGTCAGGTAACCTACCGGAGGGAAGGGAGTTGGAATAAGTGTGTATGAATCACTGTGAGTGATGAGGACACAGCAAATTGGAGAACCCATGCTCTCTTGACAAGCAACAATTCTCGACAAGCGTAAATGGAGGTTTATTTCATAAGATCTGACAAATTTTCAAGAGAATCTGTAAATCTGCATTTTACTGATGGGCAAATTTTCATGAGAATCTGTAAATCTGCATTGTTACTTGAAATCTCCTGATTAAAGAAATTAGCATATTTGTTGGCCAAACGCAACAGAGCAGGAAGGGTACCAGGGCTGCCGGTTTATGACATCTGATTTGTGATAACAACTTCACTGTGGTTGTTGCTGTTGTTTTCTAAAGGCAAAGAGCCTTCACCCCTTTGGTGATGCGCACTGCACATTGCAGTCATGCAATCGCTTCAGTACCACAGGATAGCCCACAATCCAGGGCTTTGACTCCTGTTCGGTGCTCCTTCCTAGTCATCTTGGTTGATTCTTGCCCATTGATTCTTTAGAAAGTTCAGCTGGCTTTTCCTTGGAGGAGAGCATCAAGGTAGAAGGGAATTGAAAAGCACAAACCCAAAGTAGAGAATAACGTGACACTCTTCCAAAGAGCTCCTCAGTGAGAGAACAACTTATCAGAAGAAAAGAATAATTTCATTCTTTTGGGATCATGGTTACAAATAGGATGAATGGCACTCAACAAAGAATTCATTATCAGGGCGCCTGGGTGGCTCAGTCGGTTGAGGGTCCGACTTCGGCTTAGGTCATGATCTCGCGGTTCGTGAGTTCAAGCCCCGCATCGGGCTCTGTGCTGACAACGTAGAGCCTGAAACCTGCTTCAGATTCTGTGTCTCCCTTTCTCTCTGCTCCTCCCCTGCTCATGCTCTGTCTCTTTCTCTCCTTCAAAAATAAAAAATAAACATTAAAAAAAAAAGAATTCATTATCAAGTGAGTTATCCCTAGAACCAGAAAATAGGTTCAGGGAATGCTGCTTATAATTATTATTCGTTTGCATGAAATCACTTGGTATCAGTTGGGTCTCCCCCCCCCACCCCCCCACACCCCTTAATCACAGGGATTGTCTCCTGAGAATCAGGGGAATCACCTCTTGTCTGAGGTGTCTGTCTTTAGGTGTTAAGGAGTAGATGGACTTATATTCTTTGCTGTATTATAAGCAAATCTGGCATATCTTCACCTTTTTTTCCTAAACCCAGGTGTGAAGTAGTTGTTGTTGTTGTTGTTGTTTTTTTTTTTTTTTTTTTAAGGACAGTGTGGTTTGACTCAGACTAGCTATGAAATATAGTGTAAGTCTTCAAAGATAGCAGTATGAAGCCATGTTGTCTGGAAACAAGAAATTAAAAAGATTATTTTGGAGATAGTATATTTACTCTGTAAAAATAAAAATGAATTTTTTGGAAAATATCTAAACCAATGAAATCATTAGCTTGAAGAATATCAAGAGCCTTCTATTGTATTGGTGTATAAGTGGTATATAATGAGTTGTGGTTTCATTCTCTTGTACTTGGTTTGCCTGACACGTTGCAACCGTGATGTGGGAACCACTCTTTTGGGCCACCTCCCTTTGTTTCATTGACTTTGGTTTCCATGGGCTCATGCTTACATTCTGATTGGGAACCACTCATTCTTCTTAGGTATTTTCTTGTCTTTTGATTCTCAGAGGTCCATTAAGTAGGAAACACCCTATTACGGCTGCAAAGCGAGTGTGCTTCTTACCCCCTAGCCTGTCACAAAGAGGGTCTGGTTTTCTGTGAAGACGATCCCCTTGCTACCCATATCACAGTGTGCTCGGATTACCTGCCAAGTGCTTGCTGTATAAATTATAGCTGCCTGGTGGGAGCTTTAATTCACATGCTTGATGTTTTAAAAAAAAAATATTTTCAAGGTTGAACTCCATAAATCCAAGTTTTTTGACTGGGTTATGTCTGCTCTCATTTTTCCTTTTCTTCTTCTTGTGTTTAGAATTAAATCTTCTTTTGTGGGAAAGGGAAGAAGATGCAGGAACTCCATGAGAAAGAATACTGTGTTTGAGGAAACTCAATAAATGCTTGAGTTAGCATCGACTGGAAAATAATATGTTATAGGCTAGTATTTACTTATTCAGATGAGGCAACCCTTCTAAACCTTTCATACCTTGAGGGCAACTTTGGCCCTCAGGATGGCCTTTTTGTTTTGTACATTCAAATGCACGCATGCACCGGCATATAAAATTTGGTTGCAGACCACCTTGGGACTTAGCATCACTTAGAAACTGAAAAAATGACGGGTGTTTACTTGGTATCTGGTTTTAAGTTTGGCAGAATCTTAATTCCTTCACTGAATTTTCTTGCCTTGCCTTTCCTCTTCTCATAGCAACTAAACACAGATTGAATTTCCAGATTAAATAACTGACATCCTGGGGATTGACGGAAGGGGAAGTTGATCTACAGAACTGATGATTGAAGACTGACACGGACACCGTGAAAATGCCGTAACAGGTCTAGAGCCGTGCTTGGAATTGGACTGGGGAGCAAAAGTTTGCAAATAAGTAGTTTTGAGGAGAGGATAAGAGAGACAAAGAATCACTGTGAGGTTGAGTGATCAGTGAAGTGAGATTAGAACTAGATCCTTTGCTGATGGTGGTTGTGATGCCACAAAATGCTCTGTTGTAAATTACTTTCTTTGGAAAGAGTGTCTTGTAGTTGAAGACCCATTCTTTGCTGCTGGAGGAGATATATATGTTAGAGGTCAAAAGGCTGGGCAGCTGAGAACTTGCTCTGCATAACAGAGGGAGGAAGCCCTTGAGGTTTCTAAGGGAATGGAAGAGCAAGGAAATACCAAGGGGGTCTGGGGAATGGAAAGAGAGCGAGGCTGGCCCGGGCTCAGTGAAAGGCAGAAAAAGAGACAGCTGAATGGCCAGGAGAAACCAGACCAATTTCTGATGTGCCTGAAATGGATCTTGTAGACTTCATTCTCGGTAATGTGCTGTAAAGCCTTTCATTTGCCATGTTTTTGGTAATTCTCCATTGTTCGTGAATGCTTGGGGTGCAAATGGGTTACTTTTGCAACCTGGGAGAGGGTGCTGAGATTGACATTGAGGTCAAAGGCCAAAGTAGAGTCTGTAAGCAGGAAGAAGCCTGTGTGGATTGGGAGGCTAGTGGACGTACCAGTCACAACCCCAACAACAATGATGATGACGGAGCTAGTTGTAGGCGTTATTTATTGAAGGTCTGCTATATTCTGCTACCTCACGTACATCATCCTGTTAATTTAATTTTCATGACAACGCTGCAACTTTTGGCTCCCCGTTTTATCCCTGTCTTCACCCTGCCCTGTGGATTGTTCTGAATCCTTCACATAGCCCCAGGAGAAAGAGAATCCTCTTTCCTGAGCTCTGGGTTGCCTATTGTTGGCATTTCCTTCTAAACAGTGACGGTGGCACAGACCTGACACTTGAACATAAATGTATTACCCGGCACTGACTAAACACTGTCAGTTGAAGTAGTTACAGGTAAATGGCATATAAAACTCTCTCCTGGATGTATATGCTCTAGTTAACCTCTTTATAGATACCTCATTTTCTTCCCTTGTATAAGATTCACAGATTTCTTCTAGATTCTTTCCCAGGTGGAGCTAAGTAGACTCTGGTGCCACCCCTAATTATGGCTTATTTTATTTCATGTGGTGCCTCATCATAATGCAATTATCATACATCAGAGGCATCTTGCCAGGGCACCTGGGTATTGGAGTATGTTCAGTACAGATTAAACCAAGAACATGAACTTGACTGGGTCTCATCTGTCTTTGCTCTTGGTTACTGTCCCTCTGGAGGTAAAAGAATACAAACTATCCCTAAGCTTTCCTGTTTTCTCTCTTTATTTTGTCTTCTTCCCTGACCCTCCCCCTACCATCCGTTACCATCCCTACCCCCAAGGACGTGCTGTCCTGCAAAGTTTCTCATGAATAATCTCTCCTCCCAAACCATAGATTCTCCTCTAATCGATACTTTCCTGTGATTCAATGATATGAAGAGGTAATACCATTCCCTGTTTCACAGATGAGATTTAGGGAGGTAAAGTAAGCCATTCAAGGTCACACAGCTCGGAAGAGAAAGAGCTAGAATTTCAACATGGAACTGTCTGGCTCCCAAGAACAGCCCCTTTCTTTCCCATTCTGGCTCTCTTTACTGGTAACCCTCTCCTGGACAATTTGAGGGCATGGATTGAGCAAACTATTCAGTATCATGAAGGTTTGCAACATCTATTTATGTTTTTTCCCTGAGCTGTTTTTTTCCTCTCTTTTTTTCAGTGGAAACTTTTCTTTTTAAGTTTATTTATTTATTTTTGAGAGGGAAGGAGGGAGAGAGAGAGAGAGAGAGAGAGAGGGAGTCAGCCAGCAGGAAAGGTGGCAGAGAGAAAGGGAGGGAGAGAATCCCATGCAGGCTCCATGCTGACAGCATGGAGCCTGATGCAGGGGCTCCATCCCATGAGCTGTGTGGTCATGACCTGAGCCGAAATCAAGAGTCAGATGCTTCCTGAAACTTTTTTTTAAATTAAAAATACAAAATCACCATCTAGGTTTCAGATAGTTCTGGTATAAGTTACAGTGATATTAAAGTTTTGAAATAATGCTTACATTATTATTTTAAGTGAGACTTCAGGGGCAACACACTTTCCATGCATCTCTCCAAAGTTCAAGTACAGACTTTCCCCCACCAAACTCACAGCAGAAGGGAAAAAAGAAAATCTTGCTCAACAAGAAAAGCATGTAAAATACCTTCAGCACAGGAAACACCTTTTATTTTGCTCTAAGAATAACTCCAGAACATCAAGCATTAAAAAACAACAGTGACAATAAATCTTTACAAATGCATTTCTCCCCACACTGACAATCGTCGAGAATATACTTTGCTCCATTACACTGTGTTATCAGAGACAGTGTAAATGATGTTAAGTATACCCGTGTGCCCTCCATCCCAGGAACTGCACGAGGCTGCCTTTGCCACGTAGAGTCTGCTTGTTTTCTTACCTTGCGAGTTGCCCTGGGATTTTTTTTTTTTCTTTATGATACACTGGCTGCAAATCTCATTTTTTTTCTTAAACTTTTCGTTCTGAAAATGTTCGAACCTACACAAGTGGAGAGAGAATTTTATAATTAACCCTCATGTATCCACTTCACATCAACAATTATTAACTCATGGCCCATCCTGTTTCTTCTAGTTCTGTTGCTCCCTAGGTGCATTTTGCTTTGTGGGGAGAGGTGTTAAGCGGAATATAAAGCCAAAGCCAGACATATTATCGTGTGTAAATCTGAGTCTCCTTTTAAGTATCTCTAAGTCAATTCCAATTTTTCCAAATTGTTTTTATATGCAGTAGACAGGCAAGTTATTGCTTTTCCCATTCTAGGAAATGATTGAGGGACCTACAGATGCAATGAGGATGCTGTTGGGGCTGTGTCTCTCTCCCTCCAGATGTCAATAGAAGTCCCATTTTGAAGTAGGAGGACCCATAAGTGGTAGTGACTGTTGGCCTGGCCCTGTGCTGTCTATTCTTCCTGACACTGGCGCCTTCTCAACCATCTTCCCTGGTACGCAGTAGGGATCTGTTTCCCAGACAAAGGAGTATGTGATGATAATGGATTGAAGTTGTTTCTATGAAACTCATGAATTTTTCATGTAATTTAAATACAGATTGGGCTGGCAGGGACATGGTTCACTGAGAAACACTTTCATGCTGAGTCTAGGCATTGTGTCCTCAAAAGGCTTGCCTCTCCTATGGAGATGTGAGGAAGGAAAAATATGAAAAGAAAAATCCAACTTTGTCCTGCAGACCTGGCTTCCGTGGCTCCACTTGACCTCAAAGCTCTGCAGTCAGGGCAGAGGATAAAGGCATTTTACACTCAGGGTTTCAGCAACCTTGACTCTTGTCCACATCACATGACTCTGCACTCCTAAAAATGAGGCTTCATTTAGCTAGATGCATTTGCGTGTTTATTCCTCTCCGTGTCTCACTATTCAAAGAAGGTATGTAGGAGATTATTAGGGCTTGGACAAAATCAAGGCATATAGTAGGCATTCAGAGCACACATCTTAATGATTCATTCACTCCTTTATTCACTTCGTGGTTCGAGGCCTTTTTGGCATTTTGGGGGATACTGCAGTAAAAAAGACCCAGTCTCGGTCTGCATGAAATTTGTACCGTAATGGAGGAGATAGACAATAGGTTCACAGATAAATAGCAATAGTTGTGTTAAGTGATCCGGAGCAAATGAAGGGGGTACAGGTAGCACCTGATTGGAGAGCAGAGGGTAGCCACTTCAGATCAGAGGATCTATCAGTCAGGAGTGGCAGGGTCAGCGCTACCCACGCTGTGGTCTGGGAGCCCCAGCCCTATCTGGAAACTTTTTAGAAATCCAGATTCCAAAGATCTACTAGAAGTTTGATCTAAAGCTACATGATCTACTGAATAATTATCTCTGGAGAAGAACACTCCAGGTGATTTTTCCTGCATGAAAATTTGGGCTAGGGTATGCGGTGATCGCCAACACCTAGACCTAAAAGCAGATTCCTGTGGCATGCCCAGAATGGGTCAGGAGGGGGCTCTGCTTCCAGTCTTTCAGGGGCCCAGGCTGCAGGAGTTGCCACTGTCTCAAACGCCGTTATGGGTTGTCATGAGGAACATGAGAAAGCTCCTGGGTGTGCACACATGCACATGCGTGTATGTGTCTTGTAATTAGATGCTCCAGTCAGGAAGCGACCCGTATCACTTTTGTGCACAACCACTTGGCAAGCACTGGGCCGTGGCTGCACCCAACCCCAAGGGGCGCAGGAAGGACAGTCCTACCTTGTGCCTAGAGAAGCAGCAGCACAGGGGAGCAGGAAAAGCTGGCCTGGTGTGACATCAGGAGAGTTGACTTGATGGATGAGCAGGAGCCAGCCTTGTGAAGAGCGTTCCAGAAGCAGGTAGCACCAAGGACAAAGGCCACAAATCAGAAATAAGTAACTGTCTGCTCTTTGCTAATATTCAGAGATAAGAAAGAAGTGGGGGTAAAAGGTGGTTGACGCAAGGAGCCCAGAGTAGTGGTGCGTTATTTCTGTGCCCTTACTAATGACCGCAGAGGCTAGCACCAAAAGTGACATTGCATACCTTGGAGTCATCAGTGTTCCAGGTCTGGTTGGGCATGGTCTCCTTCGAGACTAGTGTGATTTAGGGAACTGGTACTACAGAGTAGAAAGTGCATGGCCCTCAGTTCCTGTCTTTGCTCTGCCACTTGGGAAATTTATTTAAGCTCTTTGACATCCTCTACAACTTGGGGGTTAGAATACCTTCCTTTTAGGGTTCTTACACAGATGTAATGAGATAAGGAATCTAAGGGGCTTTTCTGTGACAAATTGTGGCATTTGTGTCTAATAGACACAAAAGATGCTCCTCTTTGTATCTAACAGTAGCCACAAAAGATACTAAATAATGTTACTGATTTAGGGTAGAATAGAATCATTACATCTTGGGAATTGAAAGAGATCTTTGAAGTCTCTTAATACATTATCCCATCCAATTCAGAAATCCCCAGAAACTTCCTGCCATTTGGTCATATAATCCTGCTCGAAATTTTAGTGACAGAAACTGCTCTCTTTTTGAGAAAGTACTTTTCAATCCAGAATTGTATTTTCAGAGGGCCAGTTCATTGCTGTGGTTAGTTTATGCCCAGGAAAAATGTGTTCTGCAGTCAAAGAGGTTTGCAAGGTTCTGGGTTCAACGAATTAATACAGGTTTCTTTATTATACACAACTTTTTAGAGCCTTTCTTATTTTCATGAAAAATTGTGATTTTCTAAAAAGAAAAAAAGCGCTATGTTATGCAGTGTTTTCCAAGTAAGACTTAAGGGACGAGTGTTTTGGGAAACAAATGTTGGTATAAATATTAAGCATCTCTTCTCTACATTGAAGGAATTCTAACAACTTGAAACTCTTCCTTTTATCTCTGCTCTCTGGAACAGCAGATATGAGTTGGCACCGTTTTCCACAAACAGATTGCATAGAATCAACGTATGACTTAGACACATGGCCTGACATAAAGTGGAATACTCTGAGTGGTTTTGGTAGTGTACAAAGCCTTTCAATACCAGAGTCTTTGACCCCTGTTGTGCATATAAGTCGATTATCCCCAAACCAGAAAATACCCCTTTCTGACATTTCTAATTAAAACCCCGAAGAATGTATTTATCTAATGAACAAAAGGGAGATTGTGTGTAATCCTCCCTGAGTGCCTTTAATGCCTCTTTTCATCCGCCACCCTTGTGCAGCCAATACTTGCTTGCAGTCCAAAGGGAACAGGGCAGCAAAATGAAGGGACTGACCAAGGCCAGTGAGGTATTCTGTGCGTCACCTCCCAGAATAGAAGCAAAGGTGTCTGGCTCCTGTGGTCTCTGCATATGAGCACACCACATCTCCTAAGAGGCCATTTGATGCTGGGCGAGGAAGATGACCTGGCGACAGAATGGAAAGGTTTCAATGATACCCTTTCCCTCCTATGACACCTTTGTGATGAGATCTTCTGATGTCTCCAAATCCACATTAGTTCTGTAATGCAGGGCGAAATTGCTTCTGTCATCAAAAGCGTAGGACAGTTAAAGATCTACTGAGCATTTTGAGTAGCGAGTAATCCTTTTGCAAAAGAGACATTAAATCTTACGACTTATCTTTGCAAAAGATGAGGCATTATGGGTGTAATGCAAAGAACCCTGGAATAGGAATCAGAGTACCTGAACTCTAGCCCTTGCTGTGCCACTAATAAACTTTGTGTGCTTGGATAAGACACTACCCTCTCCCGAATCAGAATCTTCATCCTTAAAGCAAGCGCGTTAAAACAAACTACCTCTCAGTTTTAATACTACCCCTACAGTAATATAACCATGTTAAAAACTTCTATCTTCAATAAAAGGAATTCCTTTTAGCTCACAAAATCAGATACATAAGAAATTATTATTTTATTTAAATCAACTTACATGGGACTCTGAGCTCTCGTTTGGCCAAGGTAGAGATCAGTCTCAGACATTATCAGCATTAACGCTTCCTCCACAGAGATTTGGTTAATATTTTAATGACTTACTCAGTGCCAGAACATCAGTAAACCCTCAGGCCATCAGTTACAGGACCGCCCCGGTCAGCATTGGGATGCCCCTGTGCCCGCTGGCCTGATGGCGTGATAACCTGTGATTTCAGGGCATACTACTCCCGCAGCATGCTGAAGGTATAGGTCTTTATGCTCAGGGTAAGAGCTTTTGTCTAAAATCCTTCTTCCCTCATGGGTAATGAAACCATTTCCCTGGCCACTTCCCAGAAGCTACTATAGTGCAGTTCTATTGTCATGGGGCCTCTAGACTTTTGCCTTTTTCGACAAACTAAGAGAATAAAATTCATTTTTCTAGTGTTCCTCAAAGATATTCTCATTTCTCCCCACTCTTTGCAGAGGTTTATCCAGAAAACAAACAGTCTTGAAACTAATTTTATATTTTGCAAAAGATAGGAAGAGCTTTTGTCTTCAAGTAGCTTAACCTTTACATGGAACAAAATCCCCAAATCAAGGAAATAATACTAAGTGCCTGGTTATCTGCTTAAAAAATAAGAAAGGAGGGGTGCCTGTGTGGCCAGTTGAGCCTCCGACTTCGGCTCAGGTCATGATCTCACAGCTCATGAGTCCGAGCCCCGCGTTGAGCTCTGTGCTGACAGCTCAGAGCCTGGAGCCTGCTTCGGATTCTGTGTCTCCCTCTCTCTCTGCCCCTTACCACTCGTACTCTGTCTCTCTCTCTAAAATAAATAAACATTAAAATTTTTTTTTTTAAATAAGAAGGGGAAAACATGGGGAGACAGACATAAATAACATTTTGATAAATTATATTGGCCAGTTGGTAACACACACAACTTTATAATCTATGAAGGAAAAGGATAAAATTTTAAACACTTTTTGATTCCACACATAACGTACTTTTAGTGTAGAATGCTGAAAGTCAAGATAAGCAAAAGTGAAATTATATATTTAAACTGTTTATGATCCAACCTCTTAGAGAAAGTTATTTTTAATATTTCGGTGTATACACTTTTACACTTTCTCTATGCATGTGTTTTATTACTATTATAAAACATAGCTAACGTTTATTGTTTTTTGGTAAGACATAAGAGGCATGAGAGAAATCTAATTCATGATTAATACAGAGCCCAAGTCTTTGAATAATGAAATATTTTAAGTTGCTATATTTATTGAGAATTTATCATACCCGTATACCAAGCCTTATGCAAAACCCTTTAAGTGTATCTTTTTATTTAATCTTTGTATCAAATCCATGAGATTAATATTCATGGTACATACATCTGGTCATTTAGAAAATCTTTATCTTGCTTCCCTTCTTAACAGAATTGCAGTTTTTTTCCCCCCACAATAATCCATTCTTCTCCTTTGTAACCTATCCCACCTGTAACTTTGGTACAGGAGTGATTCCATTCTAACAGGTAGTGATTCATTCAGCCAATCAGACATGTAAGACATTAAGTCTCCAGTAAGATATGGAGTGTTGGCTGGGCATTTCTGGAAATGCTACAGCTGAGTATGATGTCATGTTTCTTATTTTTAATCTATTTTGAGTTAGTGTTTCTGCTTCTTGAGGCTACAAGCATCTTGACTAATAAAGTATTGTTATGTAATTTCTACAGATAATGAAATTGAAGTTCACCAGTTGCCCAAGTTAGTAAGACAGACTCCATCTTGGTTCTGAGTCCAGAATCTCCACTCATAAGCTTGATTTTTTTTTTTTTTTTTTTTTTTTTACTTATAGGTCACTGGTATTTCTTTTTTGGTGAACTCACTGTTTACATCCTTCAGAAAGGCACAGTTTAAGGCCAATATATATTTTGCTTTCTATAATTTTAGATAAGATATTTGTGAAAAGCTTCTGACCAAGTTCTTATTCTTATTTTTAAGGCTGCCACTTTTATTTGTAAATTAACCTCACCATTGTTTTTTTATTATTTTTGTTACTATAACTCTACAAGGTTGCATTTCAGTATTAATATAACCTATACTAAAAAAATGGTGAACCAGTTATAACTTACTATTTAAAATAAGCCATCTGGCAATGCAGTCCTTTTATTTGGATGTCTCAGAGTATCATTCTTTCTGCACTTGGACTTGCAGTAACTTCTTTTCCTATCACCTATCAATTTTTAAGTTTCTTGAATGCAGAGGCTGTATATATTTATATTTTTATTCTTTTACGCTAAGTGAATAGAAATCTGGTCCATTTATGGGAGGTAGAGGCAGTATCGTTGCATTTACTGAGTGTTAAGTAATGATAGGTAATAAGCATATTCTAGGGGTGTATAAATGATGCATAGTCATCAAATAACCTATAGGTTAGATTTTATGATCTTCATTTTATAGCATAGTTGAGAAAAAGTTCAGAGATGATAATTAACTACTGATTCATTTATTCAGTTAGCAAATATTTCTGAAGCACAGCCAACCTGTCAGACACTTTGATAGTTTCTACAGATACAGTGGGGAACAAGTTATTGTTCCCGTCTACAATAACTTGATAGTTAAAGGACAAAGACAAAGAAGAAGCAGTTATGATAGAGTGAGATTGAAAGGAAAGCCCAGTGGGATATGGGAGCAAGAAAGAGAGACACCTGACTAAAATGTGGTGATTAGGGAGGGTTTCCTTAAGGAGGCTACATCTAATTTGAATCCTACCAAGAAAGTAAGAGCTGTTCAGGTAAATTTACACTTAGGTAGGTCCAACTTTCATCTAGGGGGATTGGCTAAGACTTCAAAGGAGAAGGATCCCATGTATAAGTCTCTGTGGCATATTGTGAGCCATGGCATGTTCAATGAGGTTAGAGGTGGGGCTTGATGGGGATGGTGAGAGATGAGGCTGGAACAGTAATTCATTTTTTTGAATTACCTTAAATGATATGCTAAGAAAGTTGAAGTTTGCCCTGACTCACTTTGGGCCCTTGGGTAGAGGAATGATTAATTTTGAGGGCAGAGAATGTTTTAGATGAGGGTATGGTAAAGCTTTTCTGTAAAGGGCCAAATAGTAGATAATTTCACCTTTGTGGGTCATAATCTCCCTCTTGTTTGGTAGCATCCCCTAAAGCAGCAATAAAAAGTACATTCATGTGTAAATGAATGTACATGGCTATATTCCAGTAAAACTTTATTTACAAAACCAGACAGGGGATCAGATTTGGCCAGTAGGCTGTTCTTTGCAGAACCCTGGTTTAGAAACAAGTGAAAATCAGGAGATAGAAGGTTGTTACAGTAATGCAACCAAGGTCTGAAACAGATAATGCAAGTAGAAGTAGGCAGATTTATGAGATGTCAGGAAATGGTTTCACCAGGACTTAGAGATTGATTTGATCTGTGCATAGAAAGCAGAATAAAAATGATTCTTAGAGGACTGGTATAGGCCTTGGTGTAGATGATTGTGCTTCAACTGAAAACAGAGTTGGTTAGGGGTGCCTGGATGGCTCAGTTGGTTAGGTGTCCAACTTTGGTTTAGGTCACGATCTCATGGCTTGTGGGTTTGAGCCCCACGTTGGGCTCTGTGCTCACAGCTTGGAGCTTGGAGCCTGCTTCAGATTCTGTGTCTTCCTCTCGCTCTCTGCCCCTCCCCTACTCATGCTCTGTCTCTCTCTCTCTCTCTGTAAAATAAATAAACATTTAAAAAAAGGCTGGTTGGGAGAGTGAGGTGGGAAGAAAAGTTCTATTTAGATAAATTGAGGATAAAATATGTGCCAATGTTCAGGTGAACATTTTAGTGGGCATTTTGACATAATAAGTTTAGGTACCCAGGGGAGAAGTCTAGGCTAGCCAAAAAGATTTGATCATCCTTGACATATCTGAAGTGTAATTGAAGGTAGGGGAGTGTGGGAAATCTTCCAGGAAGAGCGAGAATAGCAGAGGATTGGGAATGGCACCCCAGGGGACTATGATACCCAACGTATAGGCAGAAGCAGCGGTTTCCATGAAGAGAGCTGAAGGGGAGTCCCAAAGAAGTATGAAGGAACAAAAAGAAGTGTTTCCATGGAAGACAAAAGAATAGACCAAGGAAAAGACAAAATTAATGGTATCTAATACTGTGTCCGTTAGTTTTTGGCAAGTGGTTTTGGATGAAACATTGTTAGAGGAGTAAGGGGGAATAAAACTTGTTTGTAGTAAACGGAGGAGTATGGTTGAGGGTGAGTATTGACTTCTTTTTTGAGAAATATGATTGTGAAATGGAGAAAAGAAATAGATGGGGTATGTGTGATGTGTTTTAATGAGGAAGGGAGAGACTGGATGATACTTACTTTTATGATGGGAAAATACTTGAGAGAAGGCATCGAAGATGCGTAATAGGTGTGTAGTTGATGGAAGTTCTCAGAAGAAGTGGACAGAAATTGGTTCCAGGGCCAAGGTTACACACTTCAAGGGCAGGAGAAAGGTTACAGCTTGCTCCTTTGGGACAGGGAAGCAGGAAACAGGAGAAATAGTTATTTTAGTGAGTTAGTAGGTAAGGGGTTGGCTAGGAAGCCAAGAGAAGTCTATTTGGTGTAAGAAGTTTGAGGCAAGGTATTTCCTAAGAGGAAAGGTTTTTTGTTGTTGGTTTGTTTTGGTGTTTGGAAGCTTCAAAGATGTGGAGAAGATTGAAAACCCCTCTTTGGAAAACTCACGAGGAAAATCACATGTTTTTGGCAGGTCTTCAGCTCATACATGGCAAATCTGGTACTGGAATTCTTATCTCTAAGTCTAGAACCACTATTTCATCCATTATACAATGCTGGCAGTGAGAACTTTAGTAGTTTTATGTTTGCACATTACATGGAACTAACTAGTTCCACGGGACCAAAGACATCTATTTCTCAGGATTTGGCCCTTTATTCTAGTTCTTCTTACATGGCATTTGTGAGGCACCGATGGAGTCTTGTTTAAAAAGTACTATGTACATAGAGGGGTGCCTGGGTGGCTCAGTTAGTTAAGCTTCAACTTCAGCTCAGGTCATGATCTCCTAGTCTGTGAGTTTAAGCCCCGGGTCGGGGTCTGTGCTGACAGCCTGGAGCTTGGAACCTGGAGCCTGCTTCAGATTCTGTGTCTCCCTCTCTCTCTCTGCTCTTCCACCACTCACACTCTGTCTCTCAAAGAAGAACAAATGTTAAAAAAAATTTTTTTTAAAGTGCTGTATACATAGAGACTTGCCTGTATCACTTTGTGCTTTGATGATAACAGACCGGGTGGGAAAACATTTTACCATGCACTTTGCCTTCCCCAAGTAAATAACCTTGTTCCAGGTGTAAGTAAAGAGGATAGTAGGAAAAGACAAAATCAAAAAAAGCAAAGATAAATCATAAAGAATCAAACCAGGGCTAAATGAGAAAATTCCACCCTGTAAAAGGAGCGACATTTTGAATGAAAATTCAATGCAGTTGTCAAGGCCCTCCCACAATAGCAAGCTTTCTTTGGAGATTTTAGGGTCACTAAAATGACTGTTCTATGCTCTCCAGTCCTCAGACCAGAGAGTGAGAAATGGGTTGAAAAATGTCCTTGTTGAAAGTTTCTCGCTACCACCCTGTTACTTATGGTCCATCTCTTTCTTCTGGCTCCACAAAGTAGTTATTTATTAGCAAATTTGAAAAAGTCCAGTATAAACTCACAGGTCAGTGGTGAATCCACACAGATCAGCTGATGAGAGTAGGCTCCCATAGCTAGCTGACCTAGGGATGAAGAAACCGGGGAAAACTTTTTCACCGTTTCCTTATAGGGTGTATTAATTTGTCTAATTCTATAACATCCCCTCTCTCGTTTTCCCAAAGAATAAGATCTCTTCTTGGGAACTGTTGGGTCCTTTTTTTTTTTTTAAGTTCTTATTTATTTTGAGCGAGAGAGAGAGAGAGCGCGCGCGCATGAGCAGGGGAGGGGCAGATGGAAAGAGAGGGAGAATCCCAACGCAGGGCTTGATCCCACCGACAGCGAGATCATGACCTGAGCTGAAATCACGAGTCAGATATCTAACTGACTGAGCCACCCAGGCACCCTCTGGTTGGGTTCTTCTAATGTACATCCACAGGAGAGAACTATCAGAGGAAGTACGAGCAAGTTGAATTAGAATGGATATTCTAATGCACTTTTTTGAGGGGTCTATAAACGACAGAGCATTTCACCAAGCATTTATCAGTGTATATAAACTCAGTTATTTTGGACTGCCCAATTATGTGCTACATTAATATTTTATGTACAGCACACTACATTTCACAGTGTCACTAAAATTAAATTTGACTACTGCAAAGCCCTGGCAGCAAACCAAGTTGTGTAAAACGTGCTTATAGCATCATTTACTCAGATGTCTACCCCGTTCTAATCATCTACGGTTCAAAGCAACAGAAGGCTAGATTTCTTCCGGTAATAATTTAATAACCTAGATAATCTTTCAAATATGAAGGTTCAGCCACTCCTCAAACTGGAAGTTAATGTTCCCCTTCCCTCAGGCTTCTGTTACCTAGGTAATGTTCCTTTCAGCGACGGTAGCGACGATTGGCTCTTGGCTAGGCAGTGTCCAGCCTCCTCTCACAGATCTGCGGTACATCCTGGAGAAGCCACCCCAGGCCAGGCTGAGAACCACAGCTCTAGAAATTAAGGAGATTGTGATATATTTGTAAGACATTTCCTACATGAGTGAAGCCTTTATTATATATGTGTGTATATATGAATTTATCTAAGACTGCCAGCGAGTAAAAACAACTAATCAAGTCATAAACTATTCTTTTCTTCATCTCTTAATTCTGATGTCTAAGTGCTTCATAAGAGATTTAGTCTTGTTTGCATTTTTTAGTGTCCCTAAATAAATGAAAATTTGTTTTCAGTCTCCCAAGTTTTGCTTTTCGTATCTTAAAGTCGGCTGAGGGCATGTGTTCAAATGTGGACACATCTGTTACAGACTTTCATGTCTTAAGCCATAGGCCAAAGGGACCGTTCACCAAGGATGAAATTAATCTTTTTCCTGGGATTGTTTTCATAGGCATTGTTTTAATTTCTGGTACCTATCACTTTCATTTATCCTTATCTATGACTAAATATTCATTTAAAGAATTAAAGATTGAAAATTCTCTTCCTTAGTTGATCTATGTTAAAGATATACTCTGGAGGATATTTTTACATTAACAAGGTGCAAGTATTTTTTTTCAACCTAGTTTAAGTTAATATTAAAATTTAAATTACAGATTATCTGAAATCAAAAATACAGAAAATCATATTGCAGACTCCCGTGTACCTGCTACTGAGATTAAACAGGAGATGACGATTTTTAATCCTTAAGAAAGAATATCTAAAATCTGAACAGTATAATTAGTGAACTTGATCAATGAATGATGACAGCTTTGTTTCCTTTCAGTTGTTACTCCTTTCTTTTTGTTACATCATTGAGCTGGCTAGTGTCTTCCATATGATGTTGAATAGAAATATGCTTTTTTATTTTTTATTTTATTTTTTTTATTTATTCATTTTTGAGAAACAGAGTACAAGCAAGGGAGGGGCAGAGAGAGAGGGAAACACAGAATCTGAAGCAGGCTCCAGGCTCTGGGCTGTCAGGACAGAGTATGACGTGGGGCTTGACCCCACGAACCATGAGATCAAGACCTGAGCTGAAGTCAGATGCTTAACCGACTAAGCTACCCATGCACCCCAGAAATAGGGTTTTTTTCTAAAGGAGTGATTCAGATGTTTTATCATTAGGTTTGTTGTCTAGTTTAACGAGATTCATTTTACCAGAATAAGGATGTTTCTTCCTATTCCTGATGCTCTAAATGTTTCCTTTCCCCCCATCCCCTACCCCAGGGAAGAGATGTTGAATTTTATTGCATGTTTTGTATTCTTCTAGAGATGGAAATGTTAATAGGATATTTTTATTGACGTTATATTTTTAGAGCGATTTTAGGTTTATAGAAAATTTGAGGGGAGGGTATAATAAAGGTATCTTACATATTCTCTATTCCCACACATGCATAGCCTCCCCATTATCAACATCCCCAACAAGGGTGGTACCATTGATTATAAGATGAACCTACACTGGCACTACATAATCACTCAGAGTACATAGTTTCATTTTGGTGTAGGTTCAATGGGTTTGGGCAAATGTATAATGACATATATTTATCATTATGGTATCATATAGAGTATTTTCATTGCCCTGAAAATCCTCTGTGCCCCACATATTCATTGCTCCTCTGCTCCTCAACTCCTGGCAACAGCTGATTTTTAAAAAATTTTTTCACTCTTTCCATAGTTTTGCGTCATGTAGTTGGAACCTTACAGTAAGTAGCCTTTTCGCATTGGCTTCTTTTACTTAATGATATGCACTTAAGTTTCCTCCAAGTCTTCTTCTGGCTTGAGAGCTCATTTCCTTTCCAGTGTGGAATGATATTCCACTGCCTGGATGTACCCCAGTTTATGAATCCATTCACCTACTGAAGGGCATTTTAGTTGACTCCAAGTTTTGGCAATTATAAGTAAAGCTGCTATAAACATCTACGTAAAGGTTTTTATGTGGGCATACGTTTTATCTCCTTTGGGTAAATACCAAGAAGTGAGTTTTCGGGATCATATGGTAAGAGCTTGTCTAGTTTTGAAAAAAACAACTGTCTTCCAAAGTGGCCAAGTACCATTTTGCATTCCCATCAGCAATGAAGGCGAGTTCCTTTTGTTCCTCATCCTTGCCAATATATGGTGTTGTCAGTGTCCTGGATTTTGTCCTTCTTATTGGTGTGCAGTGGTATCCAGAAGGTTTTTAGGGACCTCACTGATAGTCTAGTTGGTGTTTGGGCCTGAGTCAGATCTCCTAATCTCTAAATAGTTTTGCGATGCTTTTTACCGTGTAGCATGAATGCTTTTTACTGAAATTCTTAATCTTTCCACAGTTGCTAAACTGATTTCTGTCATTCCTCAGTGTCAGAACAGACATTTTTTGTATTTGAATCTTTACATATTTAATCAGTTGAAACTCAGAACACTCCTATCACTTTTAAATCAGCATTAGCCCCAGGAAAGTCACTTAGCAAAGTAAAATAAAATGAAATAAATAAGTAAAATGTGTGAATACATGAGATTCATGGGCGGTGGAAAGAGCTGTATTTGTATTCAAAGTAGTATTGCCTTTCAAATTTGATTTAGCATCAAACTGTATCTTCAAACAAAATATAACCAGAATGCCAACGTCAAAAATAGATAAAACAGAATCTCATATTGATAGCTTCATGGTGGGCAGAGTGAGATGTGGATCTGGGTTCCTTTTTCATAAGTAACCACCAAATTTTTACCCTTCTTGGCGCTGGGAGGTCCCTCAGATGTCACAGAGCATTGTCTACAAGGCACAGTTGTAAGATAATTATATATGTTTTTTGACAAATATGATAGCTTCTATACATTTAAATAGGCATTGCTTTTTAAAATTTGAGAATTTTAAAATTCTCATTTTAGAGAAATGTAGAAATGTAGAAATGTAGAAAACTACATTTCTTATAGTACACTTTTATGGTTAAAACACAATATATACAAGCAAGAAACAAAAATAACTTAGTATTTCTATTTCTACTAGGCTTTTGTACCTACTTAAGGAAATCACCATAGGAAGTTATATTTTTGTTCCAATCATAGTAACATTTCTCAAAATATATTTGGACTGCTCATTGAGTCTATTTATGAACCACTGTAGAAAACAAGTATCAATAGATTAAAGTAATAACTTGTTTTGAATGAAAATGGAATTACCTTCACTGCATGGATCTTTTGACTATTTCCAAAAATCAAAACAAACATCAAAAGGATGTTTTGCCACCATTACAGCTAAAGGAATTGCAAATGCCAAATGTAGTTTTAAAAGAAAAGTTCCCAATATGATATGACTGTGGGGCAATCGTAGCATCATTAGAATAAATGTATAGCCTCCTTTATGGTGATTGCCTTGAAGGATTCTGTGTTACTATGGCTGTGTTGTGGTATGTTTGTTCAAGACAAGTCACGCCTGGTAGATTCAGAACAGATTACAGTGTAGGGAAGATGGAGAACGAGCAAGAGGGAAAGGATTTCCAGTTGGGTCCGACTGGTGAATCTTGTTAAAACCTAAAGGGCAAGGAAAGTCAAGACTGGCCACAGGGACTTAGTGGTGAAGACTGAAAAATAAATCAATGTATGGAGAAAGGAATCTGAGGGAGAGGTGTAAAAGAGAACAAATTAACTTTATAAAACAGGAGTTTTAAATCATTGAAATTTGATGAAGCTCTCGGAGTATGATTGACCTAAGAAAGTAGCTTTGGTATGGTATAGAACTTTCCAGATTTGAATTAGCAGCCATGGATTTAGTTTCTTCCTCCACTGCATTTGACCTTGGGAAAATTACTTAACCCCATTTGTGTTCATATACTATTTTGCATGTATCTCTATCACAGGCCTTATTACAATATATCTTTGTGAGCCATTCATGCATCTGTGTCTGTTCTTAGACTGAATATTCAAGACAGCTTTCTTAACTCATTCATCTTTGCCATTTCTAGTGCCTGGAAGAGACTGGCACAAAACAGATGATCGGTTGTTGTTTGTTGAATAAAATGCAGAGCTGTAAACATTAAGGTCACAACGGAAAGTTCTTTGTGAAATGTAGAGGACTCTACCGCTACCATTAAAAATAACAATCTGACAACCTAGCTGTGACAAAAGAAATGAAAATTTTGATATGAGATCTTGCTCAATTTTATCCTTTTTTAATACATTCAATTTCCAAAAGGTTGAGATATTAAAGTGTTCTCTGTTGTGTGAGTATAGGTAGAAGTTGGCATTGATTCTAAGCAATCGAAATGGCAGCAGTTGGATTGGACTATTTAGGGATTACATTCACATAGTCGTGAATATCTCAAGTTTAAATTGCCCCTTGCCTGGTGGCAGAATTTTGGTAGGAAAGTACTAGATTTCATCAGGGGATCCTTCCTCAGTGACTTCCATGAGCTGCTTTTCTTCATCCTGTTATACTCTTATGGAGAGAGGATCGGTATTTTCCTTTGGTTTGAAGTTAATTTGAATCATATTCAACACTGAAGTGAGTGTCCCTTTGCATGCTTTTTTTTTTTTTTAATTTTTAATGTAGACTTATTTTTGAGAGAGAGAGAGAGAGAGAGAGAGAGAGAGAGAGAAAGAGAGTGTGAGTGGGGGAGGGATGGAGAGAGAGGGAGACACAGAATCCAAAGCAGGCTCCAGGCTCTAAGCTGTTGGCTCAGAGCCCGACGTGGGGCTTGAACTCCCAAGCCATGAGATCATGACCTGAGCTTAACGGACTGAGCCATCCAGGCGCCCAGCCTCGCATGCTTTGTGTGGTACCAGGTTCCTATCTGGTGACTTGTGTTTCATGTTTTATCAGACACCCCACAGTGTAGTTATCCTGACCTAGGCAGGAACAAGATCCACCTCTGCCTGAGCTGGCCTGGAGACTTGTAGATGATGCCAGCTTTCCCTGGGAGATCTAGGTAATGCTTCATGCTGTTGGGAATCCTGAGGATAATGGCTTTGACCTATGGTAGGCCTCCTAAACCTAGACTATGAACTTCTCCTGGGATGATTCTGGTGCAGATCAGATGGATGGAAAACAAAACGTTCAGCTGCCATTTTGACGATCCTTAAAAACTCTTGAATTGCTAGGCAGCTTTCCAGTAAGGATGCTGCACTATAGTAGTTCAGTCTCTTATCAGGTTATGCTGTCCCATTTCATAAGCTCCTCCCCATTTATTATTCTCCCATTCCAACCTTGAACAACATTTGTTCCCAAGTATGACTCCAGTTGATTATCCAGAGGTGTCAGGCATGATTAAACCCTACCTTATATCATACATCATTCTTTTTTTTTTTTCCATTGGGGGCCCCGAGAGAAATGTCCTTTTCTGCTCCTTGCTGCCACAACAAATAAGTTCCCCTGTACTGTATTTACAGAAAGACATATTTCCTGATGTCTGTGCCCTGCACAGGTTAGCAGATTGGATGGCAGTAGTTAGGATCATCATAAATCCATTGCTGGCATGATGTGTCTGGGGTGTTCCCAGCGGTCAGACTCATGGAGCTACCATAAATGGCTGTCTGAGAAGTGACAACCAGAAATAGTACAAAGGTTCTTCTTGCCCCTCCCACCTCGATCACATTGGGTAACAAAAGGGAATCCAGGAAGTCTGAGCATCACTGTGTGAGCTGAGAGCTGTCCTCATTTCCTGTGTGTGCTGAGTCTGGAGCCAGGGGGTTTAACTGGAGAGTGTGTGTTTGGTTGAGCCGTAGAAGAAGCCTGGGTTCAAGAACTGTCCCCTCTCTTTCACGTTTACACTGAGTCAGGTGAGGAAGGTCTTTGAGCTTCAGTTTCTTCATCTGTAAGTAGGGGTGATAATATGTAAGTCACCATCCGTGAAGATTAAATCCCATAAGTACAAGAATATGCTCTGTAACCTGCCTGGTGTATAGGAGTGTAAAGACTTGGTGTCTTCTGCCGTGTGCTCGAAATTTAGGTCTTGCTTCCTGCTTGGGTCTCAAAACCAAAGTGTGTAGGTTCACATGGCTGCTTCCGCTGTCCTGCCTGCTTGTCTACCCTTGCTCTACTGCATTTCACTGACCTCTGGGTTTGGCATGACCCTCGGCCCTGGGTGGACATCTCCCCATTGCTGTGTTTGGCTTCTGTGTTTACCCTCAGGCTTGACTCTGTCTGCTTTGCTTTCTGGTGTGTTCTTGGTCTCCATTCTGTGTTCCCACATCCCAGTTCATTGCCCTGCAGCTTTCCCCTTCCTCAGCTAGCCAGAGTTCCACCTGACAAAATGTTTCAAGAGCTTTTTTAGGTAGTTATAAATGGAGTCTTTTCAGGATACAGTTTATCTTTAAAAAAATTTTTTTTAATGTTAATTTTTTGAGAGAAAGAGAGGGCAGACAGAGGGAGACAGAGAATCCGAAGCGGGCTCCAGGCTCTGAACTCAGGAACCATGAGATCATGGCCTGAGCTGAAGTTGGATAAAACGACTGAGCCACCCAGGAAACCGCATCATGATACAATTTATCTTTAAGTGGAATTTGATTTTGTATATGGTCGAGGTTAGGAAACTAGATTTTTGTCTTCCAGATGGGATTCTGTAAGTTTCAAGTAAGATTCTTGGATTGGAAGGGAGAGACATTCAGCACTTCAAAGTATCCTGAAACTAAACTAGTTTAGCAAAACTCTGAATTTGGAGATGGGCCAGGTAGGGAAGAGAGTAAAGAAGCAAAGCCTTTTAAAGGCCTCATGTCATCATGCGTACTTATGGTTAATTTTTAATTTTCGTATAATAGCGCAACGTCAGTTTTATTAGGACTCGTAATGACTAGAAACATAACTATTAGAAAAATCGAGGGGAATGTTAGAATTTCAGAATAAACCAGAGGGAATGTGCTAGGCATAAGTGGAATTTGAGTAAGCTGGGAAAGGAAAGAAAACTAGAAACTGTCAGGATGTCCCTGGAACCACAGTGGAGGTGAAGGCCATCTTGCCAGTGGAAAATCCCCCAAGGGGAAGGTCCCCAACAGCGCGCCAGAAGGAATTGAAGGTCAGCCAATCACCAAGCGACAGCACAACCTGGCGCGAAAAAGCCCACCGACCTAAACCCAGAACGGTTGCTGCTTAAAAACCCTGCCCCACCACACCAGGGCGTGACTTCCTGACTCCTCTCTCTCTGAGTCCCGGAACTTTGCCTGAGACCTTAGCTCCCAATAAAGCCTTTGACTGCTAAAATTTTTTGCTTCTCTTATCTTTACTCTGCCTTATGCCTGGCCCTATCAGAAACTAAACGGTGAAAGCAAAAAACCCTGGGCTTTTGGTCAGTAACTGATGAACCCCAGTGAGGCAGATGCGGAGAGGTCTAGAGGAGTTGGAGCTTGTTTGGGCAGGAGATACTGGGTTCGTGGTCTTGAAGGGGTCAGGGTAGAGACTCTGGGTGGGCATGTGCCTTTGGTCTTGCAGACTGTCTCTGTGGTTGGCAGCCAACCATGGAAGCCTCCTGAATGTGTGCGTCCCAGGACGGGGGCCTTTGCTCTGCTCTTAAGTGCAGTATTCCAAGTGAAAGGACTTGAAAGGTCTTTTTCCCCCCTACTTTATGAGAACTCACAAAAGGTTGAAAAAATATTTTTGTCTCCCTCCCCATCCGCCAGGCCAGGAGGGCTAAAGTCCCAAAGGGGGACATATGAGACGAAATTCCAGTATTGGCTCAGATACCACATCACCTGGTTTTTCTATTTGTGCTTTCCTCAGGGGTGAAATGGGAGTAGTTTCCTCTCCCGGGGACATTTAAAAAAGATGAATGTTGAGTTTGAGGAATCTGAAGGAATGTACCCTGAGTTGAAATCCGTGAGGAATTACTGTGCTCACAGCACGTGGAGCTCCAGGACTCCCTTCCTTTGGGTCCACACGTCTCCCAGAGGCAACCCCACTTACTCTTAGAGCCAGGATGCTGCTCTGTCGTGTTCTTCCTCTCATGGCTCAGATACCAAGGGCTTGTTTCCTCCCCAGTGCACTTTTAGTCTCGGTTTTTCTGCCCAGATGCCCCAGCCGGCCAGGTGGCTTTGCCCTGGGGGTGCAGAGGCCTCTGCCCATGAGGAAAGAGGAAACTTACAGATGAGGAAGTGATGAGAGAGAATGACTGGATACATCTGAGACACTGAGCCCGGTTTTCCTCCCTCCCTTCCCGGATCCTCCTGAGTTTATCCCTTCCCTGCAAATAAGCACCTTGAGGCAATTAAAAATGCTGAGCTCTGTGGTGCTATCACACCAATTAGGTCTTTATTCGGAGGAAATTAGTTCTGAGACAACAGTCAACAGCCTGTCCTTCGAGGTGGCTCAGGGAATACAAACCTCACAGACATTTGGAGCCTTTCTGCTGACTACCTGCCTTTGAAGGAAAGAAAGGCTTTGCCCGTTGCCTTTGTTTCTCGAAAATGCCAAAAGCAATGGGGACCATGACAGAATTAGCAGTGGAGTCAAAGTCACTGCTTCCACTGAAGGTGGGAACACAAGGGAACAGCTTCAAGTGCTCACGTTTTCTCCTTCTGGGGATTACTTTTAAGGAGCATCTTTCAAAAATATCTGTGTGTTTCCCTCAAATCACTAAAACAAAGGCAAACCAAAACAAACCCACAGCATCCAAGAGGGGGCAATTTTCCCCTCAGCTGAGGCACTATTTGCCGAATTGCAGTCTAGGAGTGATTTTTATAGCCGGGTTATAGATGGCTGGAAATCAGGAGGTTTTGATGGAAATGTGGACCGACTTTTAAGCTGTATTGATGCTCGTGAGTGCTGCTATGATCAAAATGTCCTTTCTCCACCCGACTCCCCAGGCTCTTTAATTCTTATAAATAATGTGCTAGCCTCTCTCACTGAAGCTGGTCAGTGAAGCAGCCGGGGAGATATGATTAAGGAATAAAATTCCCATTCTGGGTCAGGAAACACAACCGTGGGTTTGATTTCAAACCATTCAGCTGGGACAGAAAACAAACAAACAAACAAACAAACAAACAAACAAACAAGCCTTTTCACAGCCCAGTTACCTCTGAGCAGCAGTGAAATGGTCAATGCCTCCTTTCTGTTCCCTACCCCCAACTGGGGGTCCCTGAGGGCAAGACTTGGCTCTCCCTGACCTCTAAGCCCCCGCCCCTCTTGGCAGAATGTCTTGATGTGGAAAATAGCAGTGCCCTTCAGAGCTCCTCCAGTGAATTTGTTGTTGTTGTTTTACAGTTTCAGGGATGAGAGACGCTCAGTGTTGATAAGTGTTCTGGCACCGAGTTGTGGTATAGACTCGGAAATTTCGTCTCTTAGTCAACAGATTGCTACAAACGAAGCAGAGATACTCACTCTTAACTCTGAGGGATATAATTGGACCTCTTTCTCACATGAAACCAAGGTCTCTGCCTTTGGAGAGCTCGTAAAATTTGAGGCCTCTGTCACTGCTTTCAGTCACAGAGTGCTCTCAGATCTTAGTCCCACACATTTGTCACTTTTCGACGCCCCTCCCCCTAAATAAAGCATACGTTCCCATCTATTAAGTTCTTCGCACATCAGAGCCACCAAAAAAGAGGTCAAATAATACAGTTTGGCACATTTTTTACTTTGTCACTTACTGTGGAGATTTCCTAGTTAGAAAAAAGTTGACAACTGCCCTTGAAAACATGAGAATATGGAGATTTTCTGCCTTGACAGGTTTCTTTTTTTTCCCCCCTTCTTTAGTCTCACAAATCAGGCAGTCTCTGTATTCCATGAAATGTAAAGTTTAGTTGGATGACTTTTCATAAACTTCATTTTTAACACATTTTCTCTCCTCTTGTATTTCTATAATATATGCAGAATGCCAGGCTCCTCAAAAGAACTTTACAGGTCATTTTCCTGCCATAATAGTCGAATCAGCAGCAAATGCACTTCATGGTTTAAATGCAGTGACAGAAGTAGTCTGACAGCAGAAATATGTACTGGATGGTAACTTCCACAAAAGCCTTGAGATTTTCACATGAGTAGAGCTTATGGCTTTTTTTTTTTTTTTTTTTTTTTAAGATCAGCTCTGTGTAAATACGGACGAAGAACATTTATTGGCTCTGTATTATCAAGTGCCCTTGACCTAGTGACATTATTGACTTTCCACCATTGCCTTTATATGTATTGGTCCAAGAGGACACAGCCGTAATAGCTCTGTCCCCCAACAATTAATTTTGATCTGTTCTATGTGATGAGCCTTACAGAAGCCCTTGAAAGGGTGACTTTCGAGTCAGCATGTGCATGTGGATATGCACACACAATTTTTTCAACCCCCAAATTAGGTCACCTGGTCTGGTTTAAGATTTTTCTTCTTGTTTGTGAATCTCTTGACGTGGAAAGAGTGGCACAAGTAAAACAATAAAACTGTTTTTAGTTATTATTAACCATGAGATGTCTTTATGGAAAGAATAAACGTAAATGAAATTGCAGTGGTTGTGCTAAAATTGAAATTCTCATTGGTAGCAAGATGATCTGTTAAAATTCTCGCTCAGGGTGCCTGAGTGGCTCGGTCATTTAAGCATCTGACTTTTGGTTTTGGCTCAGGTCATGATCTCGCTGTCATAAAATCAAGCCCCATGTCAGGCTCCCTGCTGGGTGGGCTCCTTGCTGGGCATGGAACCTGCTTAATATTCTCTCTTTTTCTCTGTCTCCCTCTGCCCCTCCTCTGCTCGTGCATATGCACATGTTCTCAAAAAAATGAAAAATTCTCAATATTGAAAGCTTCCACATATTTTTAAATGACAATTTCATAGATACAATACAAATTTATTATCTATCTATCACTCTATCAAGATTAGTACGTAAGGATGTTAGTAGATGAGTATCTTAGCCAGTTTTGGCTGTATGACGGAATACCATAGACGGGGTGCCTTTAATAACAGGAAATTTCTCACAGTTTGGAGACTCTTAAGTCCAAGATCAGGCTACCAGCATGATCTGGAATTCTGATAAGAAAACTTCTTTCTGGTTTGCTTTCTTGCTATATCCTCATATGGCAGAGAGACAGAGGGCTCTGGCTTCTTCCCATTCTTGTAAGGAGACTAATGTTTGTGAAGGTTCTACCCTCATGACATCATTATCTCTCAAAGGCCCACCTCCATAGACCATCACATTAGGGATTAAGACTTGAACATATTAATTTGTACAGCCTGGGTGTGGTTTGGGTGGGACACAAACTTTCAGTCCATAACAGAAGATTCCCATTATTGAATCTTACTGGATGAACCTAGAAAAATTGAGCAAAGAAAACTTAATTTACTAAGCCACTATTCATTGACCTTGGCATTGTTACTTGTTTTTAACTCCCATTATTTAATATGCAAAATAGAAATAGTAATTGTCTATGTCATGCCCATTTCATCTCAGGGAATAAATGAAGATTAAGTACTGTAAGTATCTTGTGTCCTTGGATCAAAGCAACATATCAACAAGTGTGCATTTTCCAATGTGCAATTTCTATATTATAATTAATGCGTTTGGTTGTTTTGTAATTTTTTAATGTTTCTTTATTTATTTTAATATTTTTTTAATGTTTATTTTTGAGAGAGACAGAGTGCAAGCAGAGGAGGGGCAGAGAGAGAGAGAGGGAGACATGGAATCTGAAGCAGGCTCCAGGCTCTGAGCCATCAGCACAGAGCCTGGTGCGGGGTGAGGGTGGGGGGACGCTTGAACTCACTAACCATGAGATCATGATCTGAGCTGCGGTTGGATGCTTAGCTGACTGAGCCCAGCATGTTTTGTTATGTTTAATACTAGTATTTGAATCATAATAAGAGCCCTTTTTCCAAGTGCAAAGAGTTTACTGTGGAGTTTTGTTATTCATGGTGGTCAAAATTAGAAACCAATTGCCATTTTAGGTTTTAATTTTTCTTTCTTTTCCCCTTTCCATTGCTCCTTTCCTTTCTATATCACCTTGAATAATTGTACAATACAGAAAAGTTTGGAGAGGAATATAACAAGCATTCTATATTTGTATTGTTGTGTAACATACTGGCTCAAAACTTTGTTGCTTAAAACATTAATCATTATTTCTCAGGTGTGAGGGGCTACATAGGAAGTCCTACTGTTCTGGACTTGGCTTACTTTTGCATGAGTGGTGTTAAAAGATAAACTGAGGCATATTAAAAACTTAAGAGTTTATTTGAACAGAACTTGATTTGAATCAGGCAGCATCCAATCTTGCAGATACATAGGAGCTCTGAGGAGCTGTACAAAATGAAAGATTTTTATAGGTAGAAGGGAACAGGAACAAAGAAGTTGTAATAGAAAGCATGTTTGTTACTGCAAGGTTACTTTCCATTAGGGACTAATAGGAACTTTATCAGGTGGATTACCTAACTAGTGCCAATCATACAATTTTTCTTTTTTTTTTTTTTTAATTTTTTAATGTTTATTTTTAAGAGAGAGTGCGTGTGCATGCATAAGTGGGGGAGGGGGAGAGAGAGAGAGAGACAGAGAGAGAGACAGAATCCGAAGCAGGCTCCAGGCCCTGAGCTGTCATCACAGAGCCTGACATGGGGCTTGAACTCTGGAGCCGTGAGATCATGACCTACGCCGAATTGGACACTTAAATTACTGTGCCATTCAGGCTCCCCAGTTGTATAATTTCTGATGGACTGGTTTAAGATTCCTTTTCTGGGACAGCTGATACTATAATTAAGTTTTGGTTTGGTGACATGGAGGTTAGTGTAAGCAACTCCGTTTTGAATCTGCTGTGTTGGTTTTAACAAACTTCCCCTTTTGATTAGACTTTCAACCTGAGACACTTGATCAAAAATTAAAGGTATTAGTGCTACTCTCATCTGCTCTGAGCCCTTGAGTTGTTTTTGATGAATCTCTCTGCTATTCACAGGTTACAACATTGGGTTGATATTCTTTAAGTTACTTGATTTCTTTGTTCCTTTTCTAACATTGTGTTCTTAGGGAAATAATTTGCTTGGTGGTTAGTGACTACATATGTATGTATGTATGTTTGTTTCTTTCTTTATTTATTAAGTTTATTTAGTTTGAGAGAGAGCATGTGTTCTCAGGAGGGGCAGAGAGAGAGGGAGAGACAATCCCAAGCAGGCTCCATCCTATCAGTGTGGAGCCTGATGCAAGGCTTGAACCCATGAACTGTGAGGTCATGACCTGAGCCAAGATCAAGAGTCAGACACTCAAATGAATGAACCACCCAGGCGCCCCCACAAACATTCATTTAAAGCTTCTGAGAGAATACAGAACACAAGGGAGACTACTATGATTATTATAGGCAGAATAATTCCCAATATCTGTAGTGTACTTCGGACCCATATTCCCCAAAACCCGAGTCATTCAGAATCAAATGAGTCAAAGAAAGGCTCTGGTTGAAGAAGTCAGTGTCTTAAGCCAATTGGCTTGTTGAGTGGTCTTATGTAGCTGAGTCTCAGGTCTCCCAGAAGTGTCCATCTGAGTGCAACAAGTTGTGTTGGCCATAGCACAAACACCTCCTTGATCAGCTAAAAGATTACCAAGAGCTATCCTGTAATCAAGAATAACTTTGACTAGGGGCATCTGCGTGGCTTGGTTGGTTAGCCTCTGACTTCAGCTCAGGTCATGATCTCGTGGTTCACAATTTCAAACCCCGCATAGATAGGGCTCTGTGCTGATGGCTTAGAGCCAGGAGCCTGCTTTGGATTCTGTATTTCCCTCTCTCTCTCTGCCCCTCCCCCACTCGTACTCTGTCTCTGTCTCTCTCTCTCTCTCTCTCAAAAATAAATAATAAAACATTAAGTAAAAAGAATAACTTTGGCTAGAGAGTCTGTGGATTTTTATTGGGCAGCTATTGCTTTAGCAGTGGATTCTGCAATCAAGAAACCAGTGTTCTTGTTCCTATGTCTTGGAAGGAAATAGTCTACCTTGATGTTGACTACTCCTCTTCTTAGTCAATTTGATTTTTAGGTTTCTGGGGTTTACACAGGACCAGATGTCAGATGGAGCCTTCTTCACTTGTGAAATAGGCACCCACGTTTTGACACCTTGTAATTTAGCACTGGTGTCAGTGGTCAAGAGTACTAAGAAGGGTCCTTTCCAGGAATCTCACTTCTGCCAAAGCATCAGAGTAAAATAGTAACTGTCTCTAAATGACAAAAGGTTTAAAAGTACCCATGGTTAAATATCTGATGAGAGTTCATTATTATGAAACTGACGAGGAAATTTAGTTATTTCTATGGCAAACAACATTTTAAGATAATAACTGGGATTATGACTGATAACATTATACCAGCACATACCAGATTTCTAGGAATTTCATACAGTTTATGGAATACTTATATTAATTAGCATATAAATTAATTAGCATATAAATATAACCTAAGAATGTTTATCACTTATTTGATAAAGCTGCCCATGTAATTTGACATACCAAATCTAATTAGTTTAATATCTCTCTCTTACAAGGTGAGAGATAAATCCTTTGAGATTTTCCAGGGACCCTCTAAGAAATCTCAAAGTTAGTTTGTGGTCCAAAAGGTTCCATTTGGAATTTGATTTGAGAAAGTCACCAAAATGTCAAAAGGTTTGAACATTTGACTAAATAGAATCACAGATCATTATGAAATAATACTTAATTATCTATTTAACCAAAGTGATAATGTAAGCTTTTAAAGGCAAACATTGAGGGTTCCATAGCTGTGAACAAAACTTAACACTCAATATAGAGGACTCTGTTTTCTTTAAAAAAATTTTTTTTAATGTTTATTTATTATTGAGAGACAGAGAGACAGAGGATGAGCATGGGAGGGGCAGAGAGAAGGGGAGGCACAGAATCCAAAGCAGGCTCCAGGCTCAGAGCGATTATCAGCACAGAGCCC
The DNA here is from genome assembly GCF_024362965.1 of Panthera pardus. Taxonomy (NCBI): domain Eukaryota; kingdom Metazoa; phylum Chordata; class Mammalia; order Carnivora; family Felidae; genus Panthera; species Panthera pardus. Next base: position 20,201,804 of record NW_026526766.1, read on the forward strand.
GACGATGCGGGGCCCGAACCCACAAACCATGAGATCATGACCTGAGCTGAAGTTGGATGCTTAACTGACTGAGCCACGCAGGTGCCCCAAGAAGACTCTGTTTTCTTATAGAGCTGATACAAAGTGAAGCACAGTAGATTTTTTTGGTAGGGCATGAAATCTTTGCTTTCCAGGTAGGTTACCCCAAAAATAAAGAAAACAAAGTAAATAAGCAAAAAAAAAAAACCCCAAACAAACTCTTTTATAATCTTTTATTAAGAGCAAACTGATAGTCCAAGAAAGCTTGGTCCTTTAACAGGGAGAAAACCAAATTCTAATTTTGCCCTAGGTTTTTTTGATATTAAGATAAAACAAAATAAAACAAACAAACAAACAAACAAAAAACCACTTAAGTAAATCTGTTCCAGGCTTAGCCAGCTTGACCACATATCAAATGCCTTTCCCAAGATTCCTTTTCCACAAATCTTCAACAACTTTTTTAATATTAAGATTTTGTCCTTTTTAAAAAAATCTCCTTGTAGAACAGTCTGTCATTTTACTTTCCGTATCTACTTTTCATGCAGTTGTTCTCATTCACTCATTATTTCTAAGTTGTTTTACTAAATACATTGATTAGTACTATTAATTTGTAGACTCCTTTATTCCTTGTGAAAACTTAAAAGTCGGCAGTTATGTCTCTTATACCAGCATTCTGTGGATTGGCAAGTTTGTGAATACATCTCATAATTTCTACATCTCATAAGAGTAGACTCTTACAGTAAATTTTTCAGTGTGGCAGGAAGCATCATTACTCACAGACCAAAATATCTGAACCTATGTTCAGTAATTAATATTTCAGTATTTTATCTTATTTGGAAATGATCTGGACATTCAATGAATATTCATTATTTAATTTATCTCAGTATAACTTGAAGGTTTACTTCAAGTTGCCCAAAGGATTTTTGAAACTATTAAAAAAATTTTTTTTAATGTTTATTTATTTTTGAGAGACAGAGAGACAGAGCACGAGTAGGGAGGGGCAGAGAGAGAGGGAGACACAGAATCCAAAGCAGGCTCCAGGCTCTGAGATGTCAGCACAGAGCCTGATACGGGGCTTGAACCCACGAACTGTGAGGTCATGATCTGAACTGAAGTTGGATGCTTACCTACTGAGCCATTCAGGCACCCCAGTTTTTGAAACTATTTTTAAGTTGGCATACCATAAAACATAATTATTGTTGAAAGTTTATTTATAAACTTTGGCTTACATCTGTTTAATTTAGTTATTCCTAACAATTAGATTACTGATGAAAATTCCATGAGACATTAAACAGCTAACATCATCTTAAATTATCTTTCTCACAAGTTCTGTGTGACTCCTTCTGTCTATCTTCTTATACCAGAACTATTAAAAATGTAAACTGAGGCATATTAAAAAATTTAAGAATTTATTTGAACAAAAGTCAGTTCAAAGCAGGTGGCATCCAATATAGCATATAGGAAGAAACTCCAGGGAACTGTACAAAATGAAAGACTTTTATAGGCAGAAGAGAGTAGGAACAAGGAAATTATAATAGATAAAAAAGCAGATTGGTTATTGCAAGGTCAGTTTCCTTTAGGGGATGGCAAAAGTGGATCAGGCAGATGACCTAACTAGTGTTGATCAGGTGATTCTTGATTGACTGGTTTAAGATTCCATTTCTGTTCATTCGTTTTGTTTCCTGAATCCTGCATGTTAAGAGACAAACAAAAAACAGACTTTTGTATCTAGAGAACTTAACTTGGTGGTTTGCCAGAGGGGAAGTGGTTAGGCAGATGTGTGAAATAGACAAAGGAGATTGAGAGTAAGGGGGGATGAGCTAAGTAATGTATAGAATTATTGAATTATTATATTGTACACCTGAAACTAATATAACACTGTATATTAATTATACTTCAATAAAAAGAGAATCCATTACCCAATCTCCTCCCCTCCCAAAAAGGATACCATTTCTGGGAGAGCTGAAAGTGTAAGTTTGGTAGTGTGGGGCTTAGCATGAGCAACTCCTTTTGGAGCCTATTGTCGTGTTATTAACAGTGGTCAACAGGTAGATCAACTTGGTAGGGAGTAGAGGCTGCTAGTCTGTGCTGACTATAGCTGGGTTGACTCAGCTATGCTCTGCATGGTCTGTCATTCTCCAGTATGCTAATTCAGGGTCATTCATGTAGTGAAAGCCAGGATCTCAAAGAGGGAAAGCAGAAGTGTACAAGATCTCCTGAAACCCAGTCTCAGAACTGGCACACTGTTAGAACTGCTGCTTTCTACTGGCCAAAGCAAGTCACAAGGCCATCCAGTTCAAGGAGTGGAGAAACAGATTCTTCCTCTTGATGGAAGGAGCTATAAAGTGGTATTTTAAAAAGCATGGCTATGAGGAGGGCTAAATTGGGGCTGTCAGTGCAATGAACCCACCATGCATGTGGTTTCAGACCTACTAGGATTGGTACTTCATCGTATTAAAATTCTCACTTCTCAATTGAAATGTTAATAAAATATTAAAGATAAATGTGAAAAAAATTGGGGTAATCTTGGCACATCCCATTCATTTCCCCAGCTGGGGCAATTATTATCGCAAATTTGGTACATGAAAAGTCTGTTTTTAAAAATACTTTTGGGGGCGCCTGGGTGGCGCAGTCGGTTGAGCCGCCGACTTCGGCTCAGGTCACTATCTCGCGGTCCGTGAGTTCGAGCCCCGCGTCGGGCTCTGGGCTGATGGCTCAGAGCCTGGAGCCTGCTTCCGATTCTGTGTCTCCCTCTCTCTCTGCCCCTCCCCCGTTCATGCTCTGTCTCTCTCTGTCTCAAAAATAAATAAAAACGTTAAAAAAAAAATACCTTTGTGCGTGTACCCACATACACACCCACATATGCTGGAAGTTTTAAAATGTATGTGGAGTTTTTGACCCTCTTCCCAACAAGGTGTAGTATGTGACAACCCCTCCCCTTGAATATAGGCTGATCTTGGTAACTCACTGCTAACAATAAAAATACAGTGGAAGGGACAGTGCATGACTTGAAAGTCCAAGTCATCAAAGAAGATACAGTTTCCACCCTGGCCTTCTCCTTCCGGGAACACACTTTAGGAGCTCTGGGCTGATGTGTAAAAAGTTCACTTGAAGGATAAGGACTTCCCAAATATGTCCATGTCCTAATGCCCAGAACCTGGGAATGTTTCTATCTATGACAAAAGAGATTTTGCAGATGTGATTAAATTAAGGATCATGAGATTAGGGGAGATTATCCTGGATAGTCTGGGTACACCCAGTGTAATCGCAGTGGTCCTTATGAAGTGAGAAGCCGCAGGAGTCAAAGCAGGAAAGAAGAGATGTAATGACGAAAACATGAGGTTGGAATGTTAGGAGGAAGAAGTCGTGAGCCAAGGAGTGTAGGCGACCTTCAGTAGCTAGAAAGGCAAGGAAACGTATTGTCCTACAGAAGCTCAGGAATCAAGCCCTGCCTTCATCCTAAGTAAATCCCAGTGTGTCCTCTGTCAGCCTTCCGAACTATAGAACTATAAGATAATTTGTGTTGTTTAAGCTAAAATAGAAAAAGTAGTTTAGCGAAGGCCACCAGGTTGAGCTGGAGAGCCCACATGGGGAGACCACAGAAGGATAGTGAGATATCCAAGGAGTCCCAGCTTTTCCAGCCCTGAGGAGGCAGACAGGTAATTGATTTGAGTCTTGAGACTCCAGCCTTTGAGTCACCCCAGTTGATGCTGAGTGGAGTAGGAATGAGACGTCCCCACCAAGTTGTGCCCAGCTGTCACTTTGTGAGCTGTATCTGTCAGCTTGGGATGCCATAACAAAATGCCATAGATTGAATGGTTTAAACAGCACAAATTTATCTCTCATAGTTCTGGAGGCCAGAAGTCCAAGGTCAGGGTACCAGCATGGTGGGTTCTGATGAGAGCTCTCTGTCAGGCTTGCAGACCAACTCCTTCTTGCTGTGTGCTCACATGGCAGAGGGAGCTAGGGAGTCTCTGGAGTCCTATCAGATTAAGCTCCTACTCTTACAGCCTCATTTAATCATAATTATGCCCTTACTCTAAATACAGTCACACCTAAGGTTAGGGCTCCAATGTGTGGTTTTTAGAGGGACACATTTTAATCTATAGCATAAGCAAAATAAATGTTGCTCTTTTAAGCCATCTAAGCTTTGGGGTGGATTCTGTAGCAATTATTTATTTAATGGGCAAAGTTATATGGTAAAGATAATGTACTCTTTTTGTGTTTTAAATATTTACATAAGTGCTATTGTACTTTATATTCTATACTTTCTTTTTTTGACTCAACATACTTTTGAGATATATTCATGTTTCTAAATATAGATAAATTATGCACTTTGATTGGTGCATATTACTCAGCATATAACAGCACTATATTTTATGTATAAATTCCCTTAAGCATGAACTTTTGGGTTGTTTATAGTTTTGTTGCAATTACGAATAATGCCATAATAAACATGTTTTTATATTTTTCTCATGGGCAAGCTCAGACTTTTTCTAAACTGTATTCATTGGGTCATAGGATATGCATAATCCTTTTTTAATGATATGTGTTCTTTTGATTTTACTGATGTGGCCAATTTACTTCTTAGTTCCCCTCCATCCTCTTTTTACTAATCCCTTGAGCATTGTGTAGAGGCTCCTGCAACTCTTTATTCTCACTGACAACCTAATAGTTTTAGATATTTTAACTGTTGCCAAAATGACATCATTCGTATAGGTCACTTTAATTCCTACTTCTCTTATAGTTTGTGAGGTTGAGTATCTTATGAAAACATTTTCTCGGCTCTTTTGGCATTCTTTTCTCTATATTGATTGTTTTCTTTGTTATTCTATCATGTTTGGTCTTTTTTATTTTTAGGAGCTCTTTTTGTATTTTGAACATTAATATTTTCCTCTTATATGTTGTGAAATCATGTCCAGATATTCGGCTTCTCTTTTTTCTTGGTTTATTTGTCAATAGGAGAATTTTCATGATTTGTTTTAATCATATATGTATATGTTACACATGTGTGCACGTGTGTGCACTAAACATGTAATTTTCTTTTGTAAATTGTGGATTTTGTGTCTTCTTCTTAAAATTTTTTTTAACGTTTATTTAATTATGAGGGAGAGAGAGAGAGAGAGACAGAGCAGGAGTGGGGGAAGGGCAGAGAGGGAGACACAGAATCCGAAGCAGGCTCCAGGCTCCGAGCTGTCAGCACAGAGCCTGATATGGGGCTCCCTCGAACTGCAAGATCATGACCTGAGCCAAAGTCAGACCCTTAACTGACTGAGCCACCCAGGCACCCCACGTTTTGTGTCTTCTTTAAGAAATATTTCCCTAAGGGGCACGCAGGTGGCTCATTCAGTTAAGCATCCGACTTTGGATCGGGTAATGATTTCATGGTTCGTGGGTTCAAACCCCACATTGGGCTGTCTGCTGTCAGCACAGACCCCACTTCAGATCCTTTCCCACCCCCTCTCTCTGCCCCTCCCCCACTCGCACTCTCTCTTTCAAAAATAAACATTTGAAAAAAAAAAATACTTCCCCGATATAATATTCTGGGTCTTCGTCTATTGTATTCTTGATATTTTCAGAACTGTATTTTCAGTGAATTCATAATTTCCACTTATTAAACAGATCAGACTGTCAGTTTCTTATGTTTTCTTGAGACTGATAGTGAGGGGCAGTGTGGAGATTTATGAAATGCTAGACAAAGAACTGGAAGAAGGAACCGAAAATTCCAAAACTCTCAACTGTATTCCCAGAGAATAATGTCCCTAGGACAAATTGGTTCAATCGGCTACAGCTTTATTTTAATGGCGATCCTTGAGGTGACATGATGTTAAAAGTTGTCTTGTTCTGAAATGTCCTTTGGGTCTGTGTGTTATCTAAGATTTACCAGACCATTGGTATCAATTTTACCACCCTCCCTGATTATACAGTTTATTAGTTGGTAGCTGCAAGAAACTTGAAGGTAGCGTGTGAAAAACGTAAGAAGAAATAATAAGATTTTTTTATGGGGATGAGAGGAAAGGATGGGATCCTTGTAAACAGAGAACATGATATATCCCTGTATCTTGGCTCACAAGGTTTATTTCTTCACCTTTTGTCTAATATCTCAGTGGTACATATGTGTCATACAAGATGTGTTCTTGGTTAATGCAAATATGTGTGTTGCAGAAGGCACATGTACACAGACTGTCCTTATGTAATTTGGTCACACAAACGCAATCTGACTACCACGCTGTCTCTTCCCTGCATGTTAGTAGAAACTAATAGATGGGTTCTTCGTAGCCAGGGAGGGGAATGAGGGCAAAAAAGTCATATTGCCCCACTTTTCTTTCTTTCTTTTTTTTCTTTCCCTTTTCATCTGCTGTTGTTGCCATGCCTTATGTCAGAGCACATTGCTTCCGGCCACGGCTACGATAACCCCAGGGCAGGATGGGTGAGAGGGAGACAATGTCTTCAGGCTGTGGCTTTATCTTGTCTTAGGAGAGTCTGTTGCAATTGACAGCAGGCAAGCTGTTCTCCTGTCGGTGCTTTGCAGCATTTACGGATGCCTCAGGGCCCAGAGCTCTGTGCTTGCATGTCTGTCACAGAACATGAAGGTTCTTCTGGGGTTGTCTTTGTGGTGTTGTGGGAGGCACAGGGGAGTGCAAATGTAGAGACCCAATCCCTATTCCTGCTTTGCCATTAACTGGATTTGTATCTTTTATATAGTGATCGCCCTTTTGCAAATATCTCTGTCTCAAGGAAGTGTTCCTGAGTCACGTTGCAGTTACCACATTACTTACTGTCTCCTTCTGTAGAACATGATTTTCTCAAAGAGAGAGACTCTGTCTCATTACCTTTCCGTCCCCCTGCACAGGGTGGGCACTTAAGGAAACATCTGTTGCGGAAAGTCACATATCTGGGTCTTTGTTCTCTCTACAACTGGGGGATTGGAATCCATTAGCTGTAAGTCCTTCTATGATTCTGTGACACGTGTGTAGTTGTGATTAGGCTTTAAGTGGCTGCCACGCTTCTGCACACTTTCACATGCCAAGGGGATGCCCATCTCATGTGACAAGAGAAGACGGGACAAAGACACGGTATCTGCACAGCGAGGGAGGCTTTGACAAGTGCTGATGGAGTCCATTTAGAAGGTGCCTGCTTTCTGACGATAGTACACATTACGCCCAGTGGTGGAAAAAGGTGCCCGGGGTAATGGGACAAAGATAGCAAGCGTTTCGTAGAGTATGTACTAAAGAAAAGGCAGTCTATTTAATTTATATATTACATACAACTGTGTGTTAGCAAATTAGAAACATTAATGGCTTAACCACAGTACCAAAGCCTGTAGACTCTCACTTAAATCCTGACCTTTGACAAATGAAGACAAATACTGGTAATGTCCCTGGCAATTTCTCTGGCATGAGAATAATCCCTAATATAAGGAAGCCATTATTCTAGTGCAGAGTACTGGGCACAGAAGGGAATAAGTAGATGATATTGAACCCGGATGTTGTTTCTAGAAGATGACCTGGACCTCATTAAGATCACATGCGGAGGTTTTCTAATTTCCTGGTGAGAAGGGAATGAGATTCGTGCGTGTACACACACACACACACACACACACACACACACACACAGACAAGCACAAGCTTCAGTATGTATCTGAGCTTAAGCAAACTATTTTAGCCAGCTGTTTATTCCCTAGCGTGAGCTTAGTTCATACTGCCTCACCTGAGAATTGAAGCCAAGATTCTGGTGTTCTAGAACATTCCTGTCTGGATGTGCCACGTTTCACTTGGTTTACTCAGTTTTCTTCAGAGGAACTGTGCATAAAAAGTGGAGTTTAGATATTCCAATGAATATCTTCAGGGTAGTTTCAGATATTCTAATAAACTCAATAAAGCAAGAGTTTTATAATAGGATGCGGAAATGGAAAACACTCAGCAATGGGGAAAAATGAGATTACCATTGAAGAAAAGTGCCATAAATGACCAATCACAAGTGACTTTAAAGCTGTGCAGGGGTGGGCACAACCTAACTTGAAAATCAGGTGCAAAGAGAATGGATATATTTCATGAATCACAGGTGGAAAATGAAAGTTTACAATAGTTCTAGTGAGGATATTCTTAGAGCCGGTTCCAAGTCTTGAATTTACATTTTTATGGTGAACATAACCCAAATGCTGATCTTCAGAAAGAGTGACATCATTGCTGAACAGTTTTTTTGTTGGTCCTGAGCAACGGAATATATTTTAAAACGTCTAGTTTATTTTTCTTTTTATTCATATGGTGAAGAAATTGAAATTGTTACATTGTACTTGCATTTTTAGAGAAATTTACAAGATTTTACCTTCACTTTCTTAACCTAGGAATCAATTCGGACTCTGCCTCCATGAAAAATTAACCATGGCGTCTTGACCTAGATCAAGCCAGTCAGTCATCCACAGAGATTTTTGTGCAGACCAAGCAGTTGTAATTTCTGGAAACCACCAGTAGGTGTCTCCTATCAGTAGGTTTGGCCATGCAAGGGGCTGCTCTCATTTCTTACTCTTTTAGTAGTGGGCATTGTGAGAAATTTGTCCTTTGTATAATGCAGATAATCAAAGATCATTTAATATATTTCTGAAATGGGTCAAATTATTTTAATCTGAAGCCCAACTTTTCAGGTAGGGAGTTTCTAATAGTGATAGTTTTGTATGTGTGTTAATAAATGATCAGAATATTACTTCACCGGTTGAGCTGATTTATTTTGAAGTCTAACAAAATTATGATTAAAAACAAAAACTTCTTAAAGCATAAGTTGACAATATAGGCATGCAAATGAACATTTCCTTCACGAGACTTGCAAATGTGAGAAATTTCCTGGAGATCCAATCTTGAGTTTTCACTATGCATGAGGTCAATGTTTAATATCTGAAGTCTACAGGGTCTTCTTAATGGGAAAAAATACAAAAGTTATTTCTCCAAGGAAGATTAAAAAAAAAGATTTCTTTTCAGAAAATAAAGTAGAGGTGCTGGGTGAAAAGTTAGCCTAGAATGTTCAGTTTGTGGCCAGGCCACTTCCGAGAGGTGACATTGTATCACTTGTACTTTCCAGGACTGTCCTCTTGTTATTGCAACCATCCTTTTAATACAGTCCTGCTTATTGACCCAACATTCATCTGGTGCTGAGCATACACTGTCTTCTGAATTCCTTCTCTCTCCAGCAAGCTGGTAGTCTGAGGGCGCATTATGTCTTACACTCCCTCACGTCTCATGTATACCCAACCTGGAGCTAGTATCCTCCTCAATTGACACAGAATGTTTCTACATTGGTTTACTATGGAATTCAGTCTGATGGATAGAGTGCTCTAGCTTGTGACAGATTTTTGGAACTTCCATAGTTTCTGACAAGCATAGTTCCTTGCACATAGTAGGTGTCATATTGTTAAGGAATAAATGAAGCACAAGGCTGATAGAGCAAGAAATGCATATGCTTGGGGGCACCTGGCTGGCTCAGTTGGTAGAGCATGCAATTCTTGATTTCTTGGTTGTGAGTTCAAGCCCCGTGCTGGGTGTAGAGATTACTTTAAAGATAAACAGATAGATAGACAGGAACACATAACCTAATTTTGTGTGTGTGTGTGTGTGTGTGTGTGTGTGTGTGTGTGTGTGTGAGAGAGAGACAGAGAGACAGAGAGACAGAGAGACAGAGCTAGAGAGAAAAGAGGATATTTATTGAGTACCTTGTGCAAACCATGCCGTGCATTGCATAATAGACTTACTTAAGGGCCACCCATAAGTTCAACTGACCTCAGCTGACCATGGAAGAAATGGAGTTTAATTCTGAACTAGGCAGGTCTAACACTCTCTAGAGATCGATGCAGAGAGGGACATAGAATGGCATTCTTGGTCAATGAACTATTGAGCAAAAGAGGAAAGAATTTTGAAAATTGTTTTGGAACATCCTAAATGAAAATTTGTACCACCAGGAATGTGTTACTTGTTCAATTACCTTGCATAGGTTGGGTTCCATAGGAAATACTCTAAGATGGATATTTTTCTGCTGAGGTTACTGGGGACACAGTCAGGATTACAGTTGTGGGTGGGTGAAAAAAATAAGATAGGGCAGAGGGAGGAGTTGAACTGAGATGCAGTCCCAACAGAGGCTTCAGCCAATCCTATAAGGAGTCCTGGAGCTGCAATGGTTTTCAGATTTATGCCACCTAAAGGCAAGGAGACCAGTCTTGGTACTCCCGTATCCACCTGTAATTAAATGTAGGCTGCCCCAGGGAAGGCAGTGACCTTGAATGTGGGGACTTTCTTCAGGTAAGGACAGTTCTCAGTTGGTGGCCATCGGGATCTGCATTCCCAAGTGTTCTGGGAGTAGTGCCTGGTGGTATATTGCCTGGAAGGGGCACACCAGGGGTGTCCACTAACGTTTCCACTACCTACCCCTTCCTTTGTTTTCTCCAACCAAAGAAAAAAAAAAAAACCCTCAGTCTCATCCATGGAGAAGTGAAATAAGTTTTGATAATCAAATTAGTTCTTCTATCAAGGGTAGAAAAGGGGACTGTTTTCTAAACTTCAACATTTTGATTCAATCCATGCCTGGACCTCAGTGCCCCATGTTAGAGGAGAGAGCAAATCAAAGGACATGGGTTTGATAGTTTAGGGTTAGGAAAATTGACATAATTGCAGGATTAGGCTTCAGGTTTGAGGGGCCAGAAGTTCAAGCTGCAGAGTTTAAGAGGGCCTAGAATACCCAGACTTCACTGGAAACCAAAACAGATGGTTTTGAAGGTGATGGGAATGGTATAAATGGGACTGTTTGGGTGGGAGGTCATGTCTGCACATGTCTTAGTGCAGTACAATAATAGAGGCTTATGGAAATTTATGGTTCCCCTGTGTCCAGCAAGTTCACCGTAACCACACAGCTAGGGGCATGGGCACAATGGTCAGGCTTTGGCCAACCTACTAGGAGGTAGGCAGACAGAGAGTTTTTTTTGAGAGTTTCAAGGCAATGCCTAAAACTAATGTAGTATTGTGTGTCAACTATACTAAGGAAAACAAAGGTCCAAGGAAGATGTCTTAGTTCAGTCTACCATGACAAAATACCATAGATGGAGTGCCTAAACAACAGAAACTTACTTTCTTGCAGTTCTGGAGGCAGGAAAGTCCAAGATTAAGGTTGTGGCTGACTCATTTCATTCTGAGAGTTCTCTTCCTGGCTTGCAGATGGCCTATTCTCCCCGTGTCCTCACATGATGGAGAGGGAGCATGAGAGTGAGTCATCTGGTGTTTCTTCTTATAAGGGCACTAATCCTATCAGATCAGGGCCTCCCCTGTATGACCTCATTTAACCTCAGTTACTTCCTTCAGGCCTCATCTCTAAATACAGCCAGCCACACTGGGGGGTTTAGGGATTCAAAATATGAATTTGGTGGGGTGGTGACTGGACATAAATCCTCAGTCTATACTGGGAGAGCCAATATTTCCGTGGAGATCTATCAGACACCATAGCAACAATAGCATTTGTCCCTGCCTAGACAACTGGAAAAACTGTGGGAATAAGTTGGAGCTCTGTGGTCACCAAGGGGTTCCAGGTTACTTTAGCTCTCAGGCAAAGAAGACATTAATCACTTAAAACACAAGACTAATTCCACAGTCTAATAACTGTATACCTCAAACCTCCATAGAGTTTGTCTCAGAAGAATGGATCAGGCTAAAAGGTCCAAAGGAACAACACAAATACATAATATTGAACAAATAGTCCCTCATATAGCTTGGGCCTGGTTCACACTCTAAAAGATTTGGATGTAGAAATAGTATTGTTCTTAGAAACTAGTTTCCTATAAGGATTTGGATTTTCTATCCATAACTCTCTGCTTTGGGGATTCAGGCCTGCTGTTTTGTGAGAGTAATGCCCTCACAAAATTTCAGGGCTTCTTATTGGAACAAGGTTAGAGCTGACCCTTTACTTGTAAGAGAGTTGTGTGTAGTTCTCTCTAGCTCTGTCTGTATATTTTTGTCATTGGTGCTATGCTTAAGAAGCCTTCCTCCAATTCAAATATCTGGCGTAAAGGTTTCACAGCAGAAGCAGGTTATCTTCTGTTATTTGCATCTCTTTGGTCATCTCATTGATACTTTGTAAGGGGGTAGACAAGCACTTCAAGGATTTCCGGGTGGTTATCTTGACATGGAATGTCAGCTCAGTGTTTTTTAACAGAGCGCTTAAACTCTTCGGATCTTTCTCTTTTAGATGAAAAGAGTTAATCACATTTAATTAGACATGATTAGGAAATGGTGTTTAGGTTACCTTCCTGCTGCTCCAGATTGTCCCCTGCTCACGTCAGTGTTTGTTGGCCCTTGCAGGCAGGAGCTGGGCTTGGTGAGAAGGCGGGTGGCAGCCCGACGGATACAGAGGTACGCTGGCCAGACAACGATAGCTCTAAATAACTGCCACCCTGCCCCTTTTATTCATTCTTCAAGGTCCAGCTTAAGTTTTATACCCCAGCTTTTCCATTCTAGGCTGACTGCTTAATCTTCTAAATGGCTAGTATTTGTTAATGTTAGTATTTTCATTACAATCCATCCAATTTATTTTTCATATAGGCTCTGATATACAGTTTTTACTGTCTAGTTTTTGTACTATATAATATAGAGCTTAAATATGTATTTGGCTTTCCTATAAGATTTTAGTTTCCATTTGTAATTTTATCATAACTCAGACCAAATCAGTCTTTAGAAATATTTACTAATTTGTGGTTGAACATGGAGACTCACGTGGTAGGAAATAACACATATAATGACTACTAACATGTACCTCATATGGTTGTACCTCAAGGAACTGTTCAGTTTTAAAAATATGTATCAAATCCTTCATACTTCTTTTACAAAAAAATACATTTTATTAACAAATTTTTTTAATGTTTGTTTATTTATGAGATAGACAGAGCATGAGTGGGGAAGAGGCAGAGAGAGACAGGGAGACACAGAATCTGAAGTACGTTCCAGAGCCTGATGTACAGAGCCTGACGCAGGGCCTGAACCCACAAACTGTGAGATCATGACCTGAGCCGAAGTCAGACGCTTAACCAACTGAGGCACCCAGTTGCCCCCAAAATACATACTTAGTATGTATCATGATACATACTTTTTCCCATGACATTTGAAGTCCAAAAGATCCTAGACTTGTGTCAGAGGATCTCGGTTTGAATCTTGATTCTTCCATTTAGCAGCTGTGTGAGCATGAACGTCAGTTTCTGCATCTAGAAAATAAGGATATTAGCTTCCTCATGAAGTTGAATGAAGGCATGATCCAATTCAATCTGAGTTTCTCCAAAGCACATCAGAAGAAAGTGACAGTTCCTTTAGATGGAAATTCAACATTTAATTTGAATTCCCTCCAACTTAAGCCAGAGTTGTTGGGGTTATAGGAAACCAAAGCCCAGATCATAACCATACAACAAGAAGCACTCAATTCAAGTCATTACTGAAGCTGTTTTGTTTTAGGAATTACTTCACAGTTGAGCTGTTGGTTTTTATCCCAACTCAGTCTGTACACGTTATTAAATCTGGAATGAGTAAGCTTGTGGCACATCTGGCAAGAGGATGGAGGCCAGATTCCAATTTTTTTATGCCTAACCTCCCTGTGAAGTTTTCCGGCGGGTACAGCAATGTGATTTTTGACTCTTAACATTGAGCCGCGTGCCATGCTTGTGGGTGGCTGTTAAGTGGCTGTCATTTCCAGTCCCCAAGGTGGGCAGGGAAATTGTTATTTTGTGTATTTGGGGCAAAAGTCCCCCCTCTTTTTGGCCCCGTGGCAGGTTTTGACTCCATTATTCCATTCTCCGGACATGGGTAATCTCTCATTGACATCTGGAAGTGTTGTGCCAGAAAAGCAGAATATCAGCAATGAGGTTCTCCATGTGGATCTGAAAGAAGGCTTTTTGCCTTTAACTTGTGAAGTTTTTGTGAAGCTCTTTGGGATCCTTCTGGATAAAGAACCTTCTATAAACCTCACTTATGATGATGATGACTGCTGGCAGAATCGAAGTTACATGCATGCGTCGGGAGGACAATATATTCTCTTTGTGCCCGCATAAACTTCCATTTATCTATACAAATATCTTTGAAAAGAGAAAGGCTGAAATGTCTTCTCTCCAGCTGGGGTGCTGTTCTGTTGTTGAAGCACAGTAAATTGGGTCACCGTCCAGCTTTGCATCCGGCACCTGCTCAGCCACACAATGGGGAAATGAGTGCTTCTATAGTGACAGTGGCAACGTGTGGCAGACCGGTGCCAGGGATCGCCGTGGACAGCTAATAAGGAGTCCAGGAGAGCCGATCATTCAGATTGCTGCCTTTGTTGCTCTTGTCTGGGAGGAAAGACATTGCTAAAAGGAAATTTATTCTTTTAACTCCTACTTTTGAACTCTTTCTGTGCTCTCTGAGGAGAGCGATTTTAAAAGGTTAGATATTGCTAGTATGTGCCAAGTTGGAGAAGGAAATGTCTCTAATGTGCAAGAATACAAGGAAGCATGGATTTTCTTTCTGGAGACTAAATGTGGTGGTCTGAGATTGATTAAAAAGGATTTGGTGGTTGAATAAATGGAGTTCTGGGTGTAGTGGAATGAGACCTTAGACATGGAGTCAGAGTTCGCATCTCGAACTCACCATCGACTTTCTGTGTCATGTTGCCTTGGCTTCCTCATGTATGCATTAGAGGGTTAGTGTGAAAATGAAGTGAGCAGAGCACCTGGCATATAATGGGCAGTCACTGCATATTCATTAAATACAAAAAGTATCCTGTGTGAGGGAGGGCTTGCCCCAGTCAGGATAGGTGACAGTTCTCTGAGGTAACATACAAGCCCCAAATCTCAGTGTCTGAAACAGCACAGGTTTATATCTCTGTCAGTCACACTTCATGTCCACTGAGGTCAGCTGTCCTGCTGCCATGGGCATGCTCTACATGGTCCTTAGTCTGAGTCCCACTGAAGAACCGCTCCCTGGTCATCATAGCAGTAGAAAGAAAAGCTGTGGAAGGATTTGTAGCTGCCATTAAATGATGTGTCCTGGAGACGATGCCCATCCTTTCAGCTTAGAGCTCACTGACCAAAACTGGTCACGTGGATCCTCCCAATTGCTAATGAGCCACTCTGTAAATCCTACTTTTGCTCCAAACAAGGAAATCCAGACTAATTTGCAAGTAACGCTAATGACCTCCGAAGTGTCCACTGAGTAGGCTCTGTTAACATATGTCTCTGCTACATACCAAAGTGCTGTTATAATTTTCCTCTTTGTTATAATATGTAATCATTGCCTTCTGTTGAAATTTTAGAATTGCAGGCTTGTTTTCTCTTTATTTTTTATTCTGATGAAACACAAGAAAACTTTGTATTTTTCACAGAATGGAAATAGGGTTTTGTTTTACTTTACTCTGGGCAATATAAGGTAATGCTGCCTGGTTTCAGCTTTCTTTTTGGTCTTGGGAAGTTGTAGACAGGGATGGAACACGAGAAGATGGGGAGGGGGCAAACATATGACAGTTTCATGAAAGAATATTTTATCTGGCTAGGTAAGATCCAGTTGCACATAATTATTCTGTAGATCTTAGGCTGGTTATAAAGCTATGCAAAAAGAGGGAAGAGCTAGCTTTAAAATATCTATTGTACACTTGAGAAAAAACAGAAAGTTTATTCATTCTGTTCTTGATTCCCCCCCCCCCCTTTTGGGAATCTTTATTGCCCCTGAAAACTGACTGTGTGCTAACATATCTGTATGCCTTTAGGAATTTGAAGAAGAGACTGCAGGAATCTGAGTCTTTATTGGTGTAGTAGACACTGATAATTATCTCCCAATATCCATTTCCCCTTTGAACTTTTGATAGTAGGATTCCTGCCATCCTCTCCTGGCTTGGCTAGAGACTAAAGCCCTGCATAGCCTGATGGAGCAGATCCTCCCGCACAAAGTTACTTTTGGATGTAGTTAACAGTTGCTGAGTACCAAGTATTGCATTGTCTCTCTTGCAGCTACGTATGTTGGCCACGTATTAAGCTCTAGCAGAAGTGAGCAGTTGGGATGTGGGCAGAAGTGATGGGTGCAACTTGTAGTCATGTTGTTACTACGGAAGCTCTGTAATGTCTGCTTCCCTTTCTTTCTTGTGGGTTGGAAAGATGACAACTTTCTGAAATAGTCACTTTGGGCCCAGGGGTAGAAGCGATGCATTGAGGACGACTCTCACTACCTCAGGCTGACTATCCATCTCTGAATTACTATGTGAGAAAGAAATGAGACTTCTATGTTGATTAAGCCATTTAAAAAATTTCTTTTAATGTTCATATCTTTTGAGAGACCGAGAACATGGGAAAGGCAGAGAGAGAGGAAGAGAGAGAATCCCAAGCAGGCTCCATGCTGTCAGCACAGAGTCAGACACGAGGCTCAGTCCCACAAACTGTGAGGTCATGACCTAAGCTGAAATGAAGAGTCGGACGCTCGACCAACGGAGCCACCCAGGCCTCTTGGCCATTATATTTTTGGGGTCTTTTTACTTTGGCAGTGTAGCTGGCAGGTACCTAGGAACTCTCCTCTTTCCAGGCTTAATTTTATTCATAGCATCACGTTTTAACTGATTTAATCTCTTTGTTATCATTTCTTTTTCTCTTATATTGGGGAGCATGGAGGAAGCTGGTCATTTGCTGAGTGTGAGATTTAAATTTGTACTTATTTACATCTTCTTGCACTTTTGCCCTCTTAAGTTCATCAGACAACTGTGAACAGGGTCTTTGAATTCTAGGCTGTACCTTCCTCCAAATGAATATTCTACCTTAGACCGTCAGGTCTATTTTATCCATCCAGGCAAGTTATTTTACCTTACACAAAACCAAACTCTGTGTGATTCAACATTCTAAAGTGCAGTGAAAGACTCCCAGGGCTTAATGGCCATGTGTGTTATAAGAAGAATTCTGGAGGCATATTTAGGTATGAAAATAAGCCCAACTGGCCTTTGCAGAGCCCTATTTTCTTCATTTGGTTCCACTTCATAGTTGAATATAAGCCTGGAGTGAAGGTCTGCATTTTTAGAAATTGTGACTCGGGCATATTCTCAAGGCAGATGGACCTTTTCTAAGAAGCTGCTGCCCTGCAGGGTGGGTGAGTGTGCACAGTAAAGAGGTAAAAATCAACTGTAGCTAGGACAAGGTGAATAAAGAGCCGGCATTCTCTGGGTGTGACTGGGGCTTTTACTTTCCACTTGGTCACTTGATGGTTTATTTCGTATCTTGAAATGGAGTAAAAATTAGTGGGCTGTTGTTCCACCTTTCCTAGCCAAAGTCGCTCCTTAATAGGTAAAACAGACCTAATCCATCCCCCACCCCCACCTCACACAGTATCCGTGCCCTTGGTAAAATGATGGGAAATACAGCCAGTCACCTTGCTCTTTCCACAGAAGGTCAGGCTGGGCTCTTTTAACAGCTGTTTAGATGAAACCAACTAAATCAGAGAACTGAATGCATTAGTTGTATGGCATCTTCAAGACTAAAAGCAAATTACCAGTAGCATGTTTTGCCCCATGTTTTGGCATGCCTTGAGAAGAATTAGTGATAGCAATAAGTGGTCCATTTAAATGATTTAGTGAAAACCTGAAAGATGGATTTTTAATTGTCTCTTGACCAAAAAGAAGGCTATTTAGATCATAAAAATCTTAAAATGCCTTTTTGTAGGAATGCCTGAGTGGCTGAGTCGGTGAAGCGTCTGACTCTTGGTTTCAGCTCAGGTCATGACCTCACGGTTCGTGACATCAAGCTCCTTGTCGGGTTCTGTGCTGACAGTAAGGAGCCTGCTTGGGAGTCTGTCTCTCCTTCTCTCTGTTGCTCCCCTGCCCCTAAAAATAAACATTAAAAAAATGCCTTCTTGTGCAGTTTTGTTTTGCTCTTTTCTATTCTATTTTTATACCCAAAGAAGTTATAGTAATTATATGTCAATCTAGAGTACCAGGTATCATAGCATGTGTTTATAAAAGGGGTCCATTCCACAGGCTAAAATTCCTGTCAGAGAATTCCCATCTATGACATTGTTCCGTTAAATGACTTAAAACTTATAATTTTAGAGCTGGAGCTTGAACATAGTGATTCTAAGAATACATAATGTTAATTGATTTATGACTGGCTAATGATCATAAAATAAGATACCACATTTTAGTCTTTAGCTCTGGATTGCTGTTATAAAGATGCAACTCCCATTTGTTCAAATTTTGCAGCGACTCAAATAATTTACGATGCAAGTAAACCTTTGTCATGAGATGTTACCTCCATGACAAATTTGCTCGAGTTTTGTTCACTTGTGTAAAATCTGTCTCAAACACTAGAATAGTGATAGGAATAACTCATTTGAATTACTAGGCTCATGCAAAGGAAGAATGTGTTCACTCTGGTGGCTCTGGGCAACTGTTAAAATCATCACATATCTCCTTAACTTACTGAACTAGAAAAATAGAGTAATGGTTTGGGAGATCCACAAGAATGAGTTGTATTGAAACAGTCAATGTTAAGAAACCTTGTCAGATACATGTATATAACTTCTTGCCATGATCTAATAAAACACCCTCTGACTTAAAAAGGATAAGGGGCAGTGAGGTTGGTATAATTTAATCTGACTTTAACCCCTCTAATTTGATCATCAGCAAATCTTGGCTAGCCTCTACATCAATAGATGATGAAGAGTTTCTTGAAACATCAAACGGTAATTATATCTATACTATACCAAACCATCATGATTAGGAGCTTTATACTCAAATGCCTGCTGGGCCCAGCTAGATAATTAAATAATAAGACTGTGTATAGAGAATGATGGTCATTGTGGGGAACAGGAGAATTCATGGGACCATTCCACTGTAACCTAGGCTTGCCGTGTGGGAATCTGGGTTGAGTGAACAGGTTTTCCAGTTTTCGAGAGAAATTGGAAATCTGGGTTTTTATGTAAAATATGCTGGTATTTATTTATTTATTTATTTATTTAGTCTTTTAAAGTTTATTTATTTTGAGAGAGACAGAGACAGCACAAGTGGGAGAGGGGCAGAGAGAGAGAGAGAGGGAGAGAGAGAATCTCAAGCAGGTTCCATGCTGTCAGTGCAGAGCCTGATGTGGGGCTTGATCCCAGGATCCTAGGATCATGGCCTAAGCCAAAATAAAGAGTCAGCTGCTTAACTGACTGAGCCACTCAGGTGCCCCTATTTATTTATTTTTAACATTTATTAATTTTTTTTAAAAGACAAGGGAGACAGAGCACAAGTGGGGGAAGGGCAGAGAGAGAGGGAGACACAGAGTTAGAAGCAGGCTCCAGGCTCTGAGCTGTCAGCACAGAACCCGATGTGAGGTTCAAACCCATGAACTGCGAGATCATGACCTGAGCCAAAGTCAGATGCTTAACTGACTGAACCACCCAGGCACCCCAAGATATGCTGATTTTTAAATGATGGAAAGAGTTTGAAACACTGTGGACCAGCCAGCCTATACTGATTTCAACTCAGGGGCCATAAATTTGAAGTCTCTCAACTAGATATTTATAGTGAAAATTCATTTAATCGTGCTGTTGTTTACTTTTCACTTACCTTTTGGTGGGGTGGAAATTTCTTCATGATTGTTTCAGTGTATGCCTAGGTTGGGGGTACATACATGAGATACAGTGTCTTGGCATCATTACGTTTGATCTAGTTATTTGTAGTTCTCATAGATCTCATATTTGGGAATATGAGGGTGCTATGTAAATTCTTTGATAACCTTGACTTAGGTGGGGATAGTAGGCAACTCAGAATTTGCCATAATAAGTGTGAAAAGATGCTTGAAATGAACAAGTTAAAATTCCAGTGATAGAAGTAGAATTGCCCACTTAGGAATTAAAAAAGAAACACACACCCATAATGTAAGCATAAAATAACTGATGTATGTAAAACCAATGGCCAAAATTATCCTTGATGTCATAACGACTTAGAAGCTAAATGTCATCTTTTATACATTGTGTGACCCAGGAAGGTTAGGGTATAGGAAGAGGTTGGAAAATGCCCTTATGTTCACCATATATGCTGTAACACTTGAAAGTTTATGAGCCACTTGTACCATATAACTGATCCATTTGATGTAGCCAGCATGTCTTTCTAATAGGCTCAGCTAAGATACAATACCACTTCAAGGAGGTTTAAAAAATAAGAAAAAGACGGTCCTTTCCAAAAGAGATTAAAGGCACAAGAAAGAATTCACCAAAGAACACAGATTCTGGAGCCAGAATGCCTAGGCTTGGATTCTGGCTCCATCATTTACCCCTTCTGTGTACTTATGGCAAGTTACTTAACATTCTCTGTGCTTAAATTGGATTGTAGGTGAATCTCCAGGGCACATCCTAAGTGTTGTATAATTACTTGATATCAATGTTAATAATGAGGAAAAGCATGCTGGTTACTAGGTAATATGTGTGTGGCCCTCATTTTAAGCACTCTATAGATTGACCCACTTATTCCTCCTGGTGAGCCTGTGTGTTACCCATCATTATTCTTATTTTAAAAATCCAATACTGAAGCTTAGTGAAGTTCAGTATGGTAGAAACTTACAAATAGTTCCCACTAACTGCCTCCCTGGAATAATCTGTACTTTCCATTTTATCTGTAGAGTACACATGGGTACCCAGTGCTTCCCAATGTCTGCGGCAAGGGGAGGGCTCTAGGCTCCACCACCCAAGTTGTGGGCCTGCCAGGTCAGCTGTGTGTGCTTTCCAAATTACCTATATATCTTTTGTAATGAGACCTGACCCTAACATTGATGGTATCATGAACAGGCATACCAATGGAGGCCCATATACCTTGGGTATAAATATTTAAAGATATGATTTAAGCCAGCAAACTCTTAAGGTATGTCCTATCCTCCTTCCTTGATAAATAAATCTTCACAATGATTTGGAAGGCCAAGTTTAAATTTCTAGTTCTCAAAATCTTTGGTGTTCCATGCAAAATATGGCAGTGCAAAGAGGGCCTATCTTCACCAGCTTCTCCTGCAGTCTTCCACCTCCTCTTCTAACCTCAAATTTGTCTCACACCACAAGGGGTCTCAAGAAGTATATTAACACCTTAAACAGTTTTCAAACCTTGTGCTATTTGGCCAGGAATTTCAGGGACCTTGGACCCGGAACGTGGTTTTGAAAGGGGAAGGTTGTTTCTAGATGGGCATGTCACTTTGGCTCCATTGAGGGGAACATGGAAAGAATAGGACCAAAATGTGGACTTCTAAAGCACGGGCCCAGGACAGGGGTCCCTGTTCATGTGCTTAGAAGAGGTATTGATAGTGATTATTATTCAATTCAATACTTTTCGGAGAGATAGACTGTTAGCATCCAAAGATAGGGTTATTTCTCTGAAAACTATGTTGGAATCTTTGGAAAGTCTACATATGTGTAGCCAAAACATCATTATTGTATTGGATATGGGAAAATGTATTAAAATATAAAATATATTAAAATTATATTAGATGTAGGAAAATATATTAAAATATAAAAAAGTATATTAAGATAGAGAAATTTCCTACATTCAGCTTGACTACCAAATGTTCTTTACCAAATCCAGGAGTTGAAAATTGTAGATGATGTATTATGGATATGATTTATTCAAGAAGATCAGTGAGTAATGCCCACCTGTGGATTCTTATTCCAAGAAATGGCTGTGTTCTATAATAAAGAATGAAACTAAATTTTCATTTATTTATTTAAGACAAAATGGAAGAAAATAGATACAATTTCAAAATTTATTTCCTGCTTGAATCAAAGTTTTATTAACTGATCAACTCCCAGCCCCAGTCTTACTGGCAGACAAGCTTCTCCTGTAACTGGCTCAGAGTCAGGTAGGTGGTAGGTTGGAAGGGTAGGGGTGAGAGAGCAGGTTTATCTTATTGTAAATATTGTAACAGCTATGCTTTATTATTAAGAACAGGATAAGCATAAAGGCACTCATGTGTAACACTCAGTAAAACTTTTAAAATAAGTTGAATGTTTACTAGGATTACATTTTAGGTATGGATTAGTTTTCAAGAAGGGTTATGGAAATCCTGAATAAGTCTGATTATCTAATATGTTTTCTGGCTCGTAGGCTTCAGGACCAGCTTTTATACTGTAGCATTCTGTGACTCGGTAGATTGACCCTAATACCAACCTTGAAGAAAGCACTCATCATCTTTTCCTTAGTTTTGACTATACGAAAGCCTGTTGACTTTCTTGAATAATAGCATAATTTTTTTGCATACTATCTTTAGGAGGTTTTGCCTAAAAGCCTGGACCAACTAACTGAGAAACCTAGGAGAAGTACACTGACTCCAAGTGACTTTAAGAGAGGTGGTCAAATTATAACAAAATGAAAGACCCGGAAGAAATACAAAATTAAGAGAAATTTAAGCAATTGTGTCTATGGCCCTTTGAAAAGAGAGAGGTGAACATGTTCATAGAGTTTTGGTGAAGTGGCAAAAATGTCCCGAAACTCCTCGCAACCTAAAGAGCAGTGGGTTGTGTGGGCGGAGTGCATGGCCCCTCCTGTGCTCGCTGGCATGGAAGCGGGCTTTAGAGAATTCATATGCTGTACCCTTCCCATGATGCACACAAGAAATTGAGCTGTCTTGCTCTTGTAAATTATTATCTCCACTGATTTTTATTTTTTAAAAGCTTAGTTATTTATTTTCAGAGAGAGGGAGAGAGAGAGAGAGAGAGGACTAATGGGGGGGGGGGGGGGCGGGAGAGGAGAGAATCCCAAGCAGGCTTTGCACCGCCAGCGTCGAATGCAACGCAGGGCTCAAACTCACGAAACCCAAGATCATGACCTGAGCCGAAGGCAGATGCTTAACTGACTGATTTTTCAGTAGCGCCCCTCCACTGATTTTTCAAAATAACTTTGTGAAGTAGAAGTTGGTATCCTTAGAAGAGATTATAAAGAATATAATGCTCCCTTTCTTTCCTTTTACTTCTTCTGGGGCAGACTTCATGAAATTTTGGCGGTAACGCTTGTGAAAGCTGTGTGCTCTTTTTGTGTTGCCTGCAACAGTTGGAAACCTGAATATTTCCAAATCAAAGGCAGCCTTACCACCGGACCAGTGTTGCTTATGAAAGGCTCTGGCTCACTCAGTCTCTTATTAGGGACCTAAAACTTCCTCTTACCTCCACCTGTGCTTCTGAAACTCCGTGTGCATATGCATCACCTGGAGATCTTGTTAAACTGCATCTTCTGTGTTAATAGAAGTAAGACTGGGCCGTAGATTGTGCATTTCTAAGAAACTCGCAGTCCATGCCAGTGCTGCTGACTTGAGAGCCATGTTTTGAGTAGCAAGGACATAGACAGTAGCTCTCACCTAAGAATAAAATGCTAATATTGAAATTCTGAAATTACAGAGAAGGGGTAGGGAAACTGGGTCTTGGAAACACAGCACTTGTTTATGAATATGTAGAGAATTGGTGACAAAAAGGACAGCAATGGATACAAAACTCCTACTATCTTCTAGCTTCGCCACAGTAACCAAAGCTAGGAGACCAGTTCTGCAGTGGATGGGAAGTGTTGTCTATGGAGATCTAAACTGGTATTAGGGAAGATGTCCCAAAGCACAGCAAATGCTTTTCACCTATGCTAGTTACAAGTAAATCCTAGGCCAAACTTCCTAGCAACTGCTAAGTGGATTCCATGTGTTCCCCTGATCCCATCCTTCCAAAGCTATAATGAAATTTCAGCATTGAACACAAACCAGAATGAAGCACCATAAAATTAATAGACTATCTCATCCATGAAGGATAGGGATAAATTTATTCTGTGCCTTAGAGAAAAGTACATTGGGGCCCATGTGCATGCTAATCTAAGAAGGGAAAACTCTGTAACCAGAGTGCATTACTGGCTGATCTTTCTTTGCTGGAACATGATGACTTGAGTCAAGGTGTTAGAATAGGTAAGAGGATGCAGCCACAAACCAGGATTGGCATGCGGGGTTTTTCCAGCCTCCTGTTTTTCCTCAGGCCATTCAGTGCATTATTGGGCCAGCACCTGTTCAGTAATTATGAAAACCTCACATTGACAGGCTTCTGGATCATGGCATCAAATGAGTAATTGTGGGAGGAAAAAAGAGGAGTTAGGAAAGATGGTGGAGAAACCAAGACTGGCAAGAACCGTGTTTCTCATGAAAAGAATATTTTGCAGGAAGGAAGTATAGAGGGGTAAGCTAGAGGACAGTTTTGCAACCAGAGAAAGGGAAATGAGAGTCAGAATTCGGTACGATGGCACTTGCTTTGGTAGGATGAGCATTAAAATACCCTCTGTTCCATATTTTATTGACATTTAATAAAGACGACCAGATTTGCTGGCCCTTGCCAGAATCAATAAGTCCTCAGAAACCCTATAAGCTACACGTGCTTTATGTTTATGTTTTCCATATTTTTTGTTTTGTTTTGTTTTGTAGCCTAATGGTTAGAAGCACTGACGTGAGAGCCAGGCCCGCCAGGTTCAAATCCTGTTTCTGCCGCTTACAAGCTGGGAAACGTGGACACATTTCCGAACTTCTTGTGCTTTAATCTCTTCATTTGTAAGGTGGAAATGTTGTCTCTTCCAGTAAGATAGTTATGAAGGGCCAATGAGATAGGCTTGCCCAGAGTACTTAGAACAGTGCCAGGCACTGAGTAGGCACCATTCGGGTCACTATTATTGTTGTTGTTGTTCTTATTATTGGTTTCATCATCTTGATAATAAAGCATGGCAACGAATCATGCTGCCACAAACAGTTTCACAAGCAAAGCCAGATAAAACAAAGAGCAGCTTGAAGATGATTTCTGACAGTGCTGTTAATTATAACATAGAGGAAACTGTTCTCCAGAAAAGCAATTGCTATTTTGATTGGTTCTTCAGTTAATATATTGCTTGATTTTTCAGTTCAACAATTGAATAACTACAGTGAGCCAGACTAAGTTATACAGCAGTGTCTAAAATAAGATTTTTTTATTCATTTCATATAAAATATGAATAGCTTTGATTCTAGAGGAGATCTAGTGTTGTCACCATTCTCTTGAAAGATCTCCGTAGCCTTCATAGTGCCATGGCTTCGACGGTTGCACCTACTTTTGCTGGTTCCTGTCGGTTAGACGTTTCCATTGGTTTGTTTAAATGCTTCATTTAAGGGAAGTGCCTACACGAAGGCCCTGCATAAAATTACCATCAGTAAATTTGCCAGGGGAGGGGGGCGGAGATGGTCTCGGAGTACAGAGGAGCCAAACACGTTTTAGAGAGGGAACAACCATTCTTTCTTGCTGTTCCCTTTTGGTCCTGCACCTGCTGCATTCTGATCACCACCATGTACAAGCCCAGAGCCTGAGAAATGCTGTCCTTGTATGCTGGGCCAGGAAGAAAAATCTGCAGCGAGAGATAGGATTGCTCTGGTGTTTATTTATTGGAGGCCATATACTTTTAATTCTGGCTTTAAATTCCGCAGCTAGAAGTGTAGTTTGTGGGTAAGGGACAGGTGAATTTCCAAAAGTGATCTCAGAAGGGTTGACTTTTAGAATCCCCGAAGATGGGGATATAAGGGGGACCTTTTAAATAAACCAAGTGCCCACAATGGCTTTATTACCACACTGCTACTTCACACTGTAGATTACACGAAGGCCTGGAGACTAATTTCAGCAACAGGCACAATTTACTAGCTATAGTGGGCCTCAGATGAATAGTTTCTTGTAAAATCAGTGGCAGCTTTATCCTAGCAGAGCACAAATAAATCAGCTCTTATTATTCCACATTCATTTAATCCTGGGACATTAGTCAGTGAGACCTTTCTGCAGCCTAATAAACAGCAGCAGCAGCAGTTTTTCTTTATGAGAGTAGTTGTTCATCCTAAATTAGAGCCCGCATTAGGCCGAGGCAGAAACTTTTGCAGGATGATTTAAAGATATATAATATGAGACCATAATAGTGTATGAAAACTGTACCCATGTGTATAAATATAGCAGGGCCATAATTTTGCCGTGCGTGGATTACTTTAGAACGTGCGGCTTATTTTATCTCTCTTCCCTGAGAGTATCCTTTGTGGCAGGTGATACTGTTATCCTGTCTCTCTTGACGTTGACTCGAGTGTCCTTTTATGTCACTTGGGAATTGGGTAGGCACTGAAGCTGCGTCCACCTTTTTTCCGTTTTACCCGGAAGAAACTTCACCAATTTCCAGCCCGGCAGAAGAGAATGCAAGGGACGTGCATCTAAACTGTGCCCCTGGCTGTTGCTCTTTGAGGGGTTGTAGCTCGAAGCAAAATCACAACCCAAGCCCACATAAAACCTGTTTATTCCAGTAAAGCTCAGGTCAAGTTTCCTGTCGTAATGTCCCTCTGTATGTGCAGAATACAACTTGACTCCTGTTGTAACTGATGATGTGACTTTATTAAGATAGGTTCACAGAAGCCTTCCACTTGTATAGATTGACGCTGCCTCACGGGTGGACAGGATTTCTAAACGGGGGAGATTACTTTTTGTTCATCCACAGCATAGATAGGACCTCAGTAAACTGTGGGCTAATTCCACGTAGGCTGTTCTTTCATACCTCCATCAGGAAGCCCTCAGCTTGATAAACAATACACGTGGAATCACCAGCTCATCACAAGCAAACGAAGAATCAGAAATGAATCTGTTCACTCCTATGTTTGCTGTGTGACTCACTTTTACTATATGGGTTGAGTGTGTGTGCTAAATAGTGCTTTTCACAGTTCAGCAGGTATTAACTGAATACCCACTGCGTGGGCTCCACAATGGAATTTTGTGTACATCTGCTTTTTCGAAGTGTATTTCTTGTGGTGGAGAGAAGAGGAAAAATAGTCCAGACCATTGGATCCCAGTGGAACTAATATAAAATTGAGACACATTTTTTATTTTATAGATATACAACACAGTTATCATAACCAGGTATCACTGCATTTGATCAGTAAATTCTAGCCCATTCATTTAATAAAGAGTAAAGTACTCTGACACAAGTTCCATTATTTGGAGACAATAAGGACAGAAACCACACACATAAAAGACAGAAGCCACAAACTGGGAAACACTACATGCTAGTTTTCAGGAGCTGTAGATAGAGAGTGCTCAAACTGTAGCTAAAATACACTGTAGGTAAAATGGTCTTTCAATACAGTATGTGTAGTCAAAACAGGTTGTATTTTCCCACAATATATCAATATATATGATGCTTCCTCTCAGGAAGAATTACATTAGTTTGAGGGTAGATTTCATGGATCCTGATTTTTCTGTCGCATATTATCCCTGTGTGGGTGAAGGGTTTCTGTCCAATATGAACCTCTGGCCGCAGGGTTTGGCCAATTTCAGCTCATCTTTGTGCAGTGCATCCTAGAGTGGACCAGATGATCCATATAGGACATCGAAAGACAAAGCTGTTACAGCAACTAGAGAAAGAACACCAAGGGGTCAGTGCCTTATCCTCATGTGGCAAGACCAGCACATTATTAGGCAATGATTTCCAATATAGATGAATAACTCTTTGAGTGTGGGAGATATCCTGTACTTCCTTTATGGCCTCTCCAAAGCCTACATAACTTTCGACATATGGTAGGTGTACATCGTACTGTCAGTTGATTTATTGACATAAGCTGATGAAAATTATTCAGTCACCAATCCTTAAAGACATGGTGTCTAAGACTAGTTTCTTCTACTTTTTCATACTATTCTTATGTACCAACTTATTTATAATATTTACAATAAAATTCCCTAGAACTAAAAAATTCAATAGCAAAATTCTTTGCTTTCCTGAGTACACTGGGGAACATTCTGCTCTGGGTTGCTGGGATATCTTCTCACTGTTTTACCAATTTCTCTCTCTCCTGTCTGGCTGTTTGCTCCTTCCATAGCTCTTAGAAGTTCTTCAGCTTCCATCTTCTGAGATTCCACTTAAGCAGCCTTCTTTGTACTGACTCTAAAACAACCTAACCCAACTTTATTTCACGCATGTAGCCACATCTGGTCCATGGGAAAGTCTCATGTCTTGTTCTTTTTTTTTTCTTTCTTTTTCTTTTGGTCCCCAACCAAATAAGAAAATCAGGTTCTTCCCTCATTCAGCATTCACTCATTGAGCTCACCTGTCACAGAACCAATCAAGTTCTCTGCATATCCTGATACTTTTTGTACCCTTATCATGGATGAGAGGTTAAAGAATCATCCAGTAGGTCCTCAGGCTGTCTTCTGGGAAAGCTCCCCCTGCCTCTAGCCTCACAGCTCCTGTTGCCATCTGCTATTATTCTCACACCTTGGATGAAACAGAGACAGGAAAACCCTTCAATGTCCTGTTATAGTGAGTTGCACATTTTCAAAGAACGTGATTTTTCAGATGGTTGTACTTTTTCTTCAGTATTTATAGACCCCACCTGACCTTAGTTTACACTGGATATTTTATAGTTCTGAATCTGTGTATCTTCTGTGCTTTGGGTGAAAATGAGGAGATGTAGGCATGAGTGCTTTTTCTTGCTTGTACCAAATTTCTTTCAAACAGATACTACCCTGCATTGCCACATTTTCATTTTGCTGGCATATAACTAGAAACTAGAAACAAATACTCTATGAGCTCTATTTTGTGGGTTAATTGTCTGTTTGCACTTTAATTTTGGAATCTGTAGAACTTCAGCTTTGAATCTGCATGAGTCTTTTAATGAAAATTATAGCTTTCATACATATCTGTAGTTGTGGGGTAGAGGAGAGGGAGTGCAGAGGAGAAAGAGAGTAATTGGTAGAAGGGGAAAAAAAGCTCTTTTTGTTTAAGTACTTAACTATTCTCAGTGCTTTATGTCTATGGCCTGGAACCTATATTCGTTGCAAAGGCAAATGTGTTCCTACTGAATTTTAAAATCTGGAGAGGTTTGAGATGATCTTGTGCAGCCCCTTTATTTTATGGTTTACATTGAATAGTAGGTTGCAAGAGCCTGTCTCTTTTAGTTGTAAAATTCTTGATTCTATAAAGCTGAATCTTACATTTTAAGTGATTTTTTTTCCCCCAGGTCACATAGCTGAATAGTGGATGAGATGACAGCAGAACTCAGTTTTAATATGTGAGGATTTCTCCTTTGTTGGAGCTAAAACTGGGAAGAGATTTTCCAGTATTTATTTCAGGATCTTATGTATCCATAGGATTTAAACAAAAATGCATTGGCCATTGGGGATTTCCACACCACATCTGTACCCCATGCTTGTTACAATTGTCCAGGGTGCAAGAGTATGTATGGTGGGTGATGGTGACAGATACGGAGGTGGTACAGGTAAAGAAACTGACACTTTCTCTGAATTATTGCGCTGATTTCTCCCAGGAAACTTCAAAACAAAAACTTAAATAGCAAATGTAGTTTATGAAGAGTTGATGAACAATATTCACATGATGTGCAACTTAGTTGTATGTACTTTTCCCATATTTTTAAAGATTACCTAAAGACTACAAGATGCATTCTTAACTTGTCAGGTTCTTTTTTTTTTAACGTTTATTTCTTTTGAGAGACACAGACAGCGTGAGTGGGAGAGAGGCAGAGAGAGGGAGACACAGAACTTGAAGCTGTCTGCACAGAGCCCGGTGTGGGGCTCGAATCCACAAACCGACATCATGACCTGAGCCAAAGTCAGACGCTTACCCAGCTGAGCCACCCAGGTGCCCCATGTTAGATTCCAATATAAGTTAGTTCTCTTACTATTTCTCAGACAGTTCTAGGACATTTGGTGACTTGATCTGTCTGTTATTGTTATCTTTGTAGTGTAGCAGACTACTCTAAAATTTAGTAGCATTAAACAATAACCCATTGGTTAAGTTCCTGGATTCTCTGAGTCAGAAATTTTGAAAAGGCACAGTGGGGATGGCTTGTCTCTGCTCCATGATGTCTGGATCCTCACCTGGGATGACTTGAATGCCTGGGGTGACCTGAGCAGATGGCTTCTTCCCTCACATGTTTGGTGTCTGGGCTGAGATGGCTGAAGGAGGGACTCATTGTAATTATTGAGCAGAGGCCCTCTATGTAGTCTCTCCAGTATGGTGGCCAAAGAGTTGACTTTTTATGTGGTGACTTAGGGATCAAAGAACAAGAGGGCAACGTGGAAGTTGCATGACCTTTTATGACCTAGCCTTGAAAGTCACATATTGTCATTTCAGCCATGCTCCAGTGGTTTAAGAAATCTCAAGTTTGTGCAGACTCAAGAGAAAGGGATGTAGTCAATAGCTCTTGATGGAGGAGCATCAGAGGGTTTGTGGCCATATTTTAAAAATAATATACCCAGTTAACCCCTTCCTGACTGTTACTGTTGTTGTCATACTTTAGAATTTTATTCACATTGTAAATCTTTCAAGAGATTGTTGAATTTAAAAATAGTTAGATTCATCCACGTAACATACTGTGTTGTACCTTATTTCTTATTGCATCTTTATTTGTCTCATTTCTCTAGAACATCGCCCTTTACATTTCCTTTAGTGTGAATCTCCTGGTTTCTGTTGGTCTGGAAATGTCTTTGTCTTTCACCTCTGAAGACTTTTTTTTTTTTTTTTTTTTTTTTTTTTTTTTACAGAGGTTAAAATTCTAGGGTGGCATTTTAAAGATAGTGTATTTTTTTTTTCCATCTTTAAAAAAATAAATTCTCAGGGGCACCTGGGTGGCTCAGTCAGTTAAGCGCCTGACTTTGGCTCAGGTTGTGATCTCACGGTTCATGGATTCAAGACCTGCATCAGGCTCTGTGCTGACAGCTCAGTCTGAAGCCTGCTTCAGATCCTGTGTCTCCCTCTCTCTCTGCCCCTCCTCTGCTCGTGCTCTATGTCTCTCTCTCTAAAATAAATAAATAATAAAAAAATTAAAAAAAATAAATTCTCAGACTTCTTATTCTTTTGGTAATGCTGTCTTCTTTTTCTGCTTGCTTTTGTTTTTGCCCTTAACTTTTAGCTAGTTGATTATGATGAGCCTAGATATGGTGTTCTTTGTATTTATCCTGCTAGTGTTTCTTAAACATGTGGCTTGATGTGTTCCATCAGTTTTGGAAATTGCTCAGTTTTTAATCTCTTTAATTTTGTTCTTTCCTATTCTCTCTTTCCTCTGCTTTTGGGGTTCTAATTATACATACATTAGATTTTTAACACAGTGTCACAAATGCAATATTTCTATAATTTTCATTCTTTTGACTCTCAATATTGGGTATTGTTTACTCAAATATTACAGTTAACTATTTTTTTTCTTCTACTGGGTCCAGTCCTACATTTTAAGCTATCTTTTGTGATCATCTTAATTTCAATTATTGTATTTTTAAATTTTGGAATTCCATTTAACTTTTTCTTACGAATTCTGGTTTTCTGATTTTCCATTTTGCCATTTTTTATCTGACCATATAACATCTTTATCTGATAGCTCCAATATATATCGGTTACTTGTAAGCCCATTTCTGTTTTTCCTTGTATATTCTATTTCTTGTTATGCCAGTAAATGTTTTTAGTTGAATACGTGGCATCAGTTGTGAACAATATGGAAGGTCTGGGTATGTTCTTTCCTTTGAGTATGATTTATTTGATCTTTTTGGAGGCAGCAGAGGGGCAGATAATCTCAGTCCAAATAGAGACTGAGCTGACCTGAGGGTGATTTTCAGTTTTTGTAAGGCTCAATCTATTTTGAGTTTGCTATCACCTCTCTGGGAGAGCTCTTCTTGCTTCTCAACTGGGATGGCATTTCCATCTCTTTAATAGACCTTGGACTTCTGTTTTTGTATCCTGAATACTCTGACTGCCCCATTCTCTGCAGTGTTTTTAAGGCAATTTCTACTTGAGTTCTTAAACTTTTGCTTTGTGCAAATGTCTCAAGGAGAAACTTGAGTGCGTCTTCCTTCTTTTCAAGATCTTAGCTGCTCAGGTCCTTCCTAACTTTATAGTTCTGACCTCCATTTCTTGCCTCTTTGCTGTAAGAGATGGCCTAAGACTCAGCTAGCATCTCAAGACCTTGACTGACCCAAGTATGAACTGATACTCCAAAGAGAAAAGTGGCATGCAGAAAGTTTGACTTCTCTCTCTGAGTTTTCTCCTTCTCTAGGATCTGATTCCATAAATTCTGGCTTTTTCACCAGCTCCATGATGGCTTCATATAGATGTTTACAAAAATCTAAATTGTCCATATCTCAACAGGATCGTTGGTCTGCTACAAGCTATTCTGTTGTAGCTAGGATTAGAGGTCTAGCTCATTCAATTTAGGAGAAATTACATAGAAACAGATTTTAAAGTAAATCTAAATGTTGTAACCATTTCCTCTAATTGATTTGAAACTATTTTTTAAAATTTAATTCTAGTTTAAGTGATACTCTTTCTGTTTATTTTTCTGGCTGACCATTTAAAAATTTATTTTTTTATTTTGAGATAATTACAGATTCATACGTAGTCAAAAGAAATAATACAGAGTGATCCCATGTATGCTTTACCCTGTTTCCCTCAGTGGTAACATTTCACAAAATTATAGTACAGCATTACAACAAAACCATTGACATTGATATGGTCCAGATACGTAACATTTCCATCACCACAACGATCCCTTGTGTTGCTACTTCATAGTTACACCCATTTCCCTCTTGCCCCCACCCTCTCCTTAAACTGTGACAACTACAGATCTGTTCTCCATTTCTACTATTTTGTCATTTCAAGAAAACATGTAGGCTTTTGGGATGATTTTTTCTGTAGCATAATTTTCTGGAGATTCATTAAGGATGTGGATGATATCAATAGTTCCTTCCTTTTAGTTGCTGAGTAAGATTACACAGTATGGATATATCATGTTTCGCTCTACCAACCATTCGCCCATTGAAAGACCTGATACTTTTTAGCTATTATGAATAAAGTTGCTGTGATCCTGTTTGTAAAAATCTTTGTGTCAATCTTAGTCTTATTTCTCTGGGTTAAATGCTCAAGAGTACCTTGGTGGTTTATATGGTAGCTGCAAGGTTTTATAAGAGACTGTAAACCGCTCTACAGAGTGGCTGTACAATTTTACATTTCTGCTAGCAATTTATGTGTGACCCACTTTCTCCTCTTCCTTCGCCAGCATTTGGTGGTGTCACAGTTTTTTAGATTAGACATTCCAATAGATGTGTAATGTTATCCCATTGTAGTTTTAATTTACAGTCTCCTAAAGGCTAATCCTGTTGAACATCTTCTCATGTTCTTATTTTCCAACTGTATATCATCTTTGCTCATGTCTTTTTCTCATTTTGTAACTGGATTTTTTTTCCTGTTGAGTTTTGAAAGTATTTATTTTAGATACTAGTCTTTTGTTAGAACTCTGATTGTCAAAAATATTTTCTCTGCATTTTGTAATTTGTCTTTTCATTCTCTTACAAGGGTCTTTCAGAAAGCAAAATATTTTAATTTTGATGAACCCTATAAAATTTTTCTTTTGTGTGTTTGGTATGAAGTCTAAGAACTCTTTGCCTAGTTTTCTCCTATTTAAAAAAATTTTTTTAACGTTTATTTTTTCATTTATTGTTAAAAATTTTTAATGCTTGTTTTATTTTTGAGAGAGAGAGAGAGACAGAGACAGAATATGAGCTGGGGAGGGGCATAGACAAAGAGGGAGACACAGAATGTGATGTAGGCTCCAGGATCTGAGCTGTCAGCACAGAGCCAGACACAGGGCTGGAACCCACGAGCCGCGAGATCATGACCTGAGCCAAAGTCAGATACTTAACTGACTGAGCCACCCAGGTGCCCCTAACATTTAT
Source organism: Panthera pardus (assembly GCF_024362965.1). Lineage (NCBI taxonomy): Eukaryota > Metazoa > Chordata > Mammalia > Carnivora > Felidae > Panthera > Panthera pardus. The sequence goes on from NW_026526766.1 coordinate 20,235,532, forward strand.
TTATTTTTGAGAGAGAGAGAGAGAGCGCACGAGCACATCTGGGGGAGAGGTAGAGAAAGAGGGAGAGAGAGGATGCATAGAGGGGCTGTGCTGACAGCACAGAGCCTGACTTGGGGCTCAAACTCATGAACCATGAGACCATGACACAAGCCAAAGCCAGATGCTCAACCAGCTGAGCCACCCTCCTGTTTTGTTTAAAAAAAGTTTTCTAGTTTTATATTTAAGTTTTGATTTATTTTGACTTAATTTTTTAATAAGGTGTGAGACTTAGGTTGAGTTTCATTTCTTTTGCCTGGGGATACAGCACCGATTCATCTGGCACCATTTGTGGAAGAGGTTATTTGTTTTCTCTCTTGTATGATTTTGCACCTTTGTCAAAATCAGTTGAGCAGAGCTGTATGAATGTATTTCTGGGTTCTCTGTTATTTTACATTGACTTTTGTGTCTGCCCCCTACTAGTACCACACAGTCTTGATCACTGTGGCTATATCCTCCTTCTTGAAATCGGGTGGACTGGTTTCTCCCACCTTGTTCTTCTTTTTCAGAAAATCATTTTTGCTATTTCAGTTTCTTAGCCTTTTTCCACACGAATTTTAGTATATATGAGTGTGTATATATATATTATATATATCATATGTCCTATCATATAAATCACACATACCACACATATCATATATGTATGCAAACATACATAACAGGGTTGTTGGGGTTTTGATAGGCATTGTTTAAATGTCATTTTGAGGCAATTTGACATCTTTACTATGTAGATTCTTCTAATCCATGAACATGCAATGTTTTTCCGTTTGATTTCTTTCATCTGCGATATATACTCTTTCAGTATGTAAGTTCTGTACATGTTTTATTAATTTATACCTAAATATTTTTGTGAGTGATTGTAAATGATATTGCTTTTTTTAAGTTTATATTTATTTATTTTTGAGAGAGAGATTGAGAGTGAGCAGGGCAGAGAGAGAGAAGGAGACAGTGAATCCCAAGCAGGCTCTTCATTGTCAGCACAGAGCTGGACGTGAGGCTTGAATTCACAAACTGTGAGATCATGACTTGAGCCAAAATCGAGAGTCAGACACTTAACCAACTGAGCCACCCAGGTATCCCTACATGGTATTGAAATTTTAATTTCATTGTCCATATGCTCGTTTTTAGTATATACAAATGCAGTTGATTTTTGGTATGTCTATCTTATATTCTGTGACCTTGCTGAATTCACTTGTTAGTTTTAGAAATTTTATTGCTTGTTGCTTTATTTGTATTGTTTATTGTATTCCTTGGGATTTTCTACCTAGACAATCATGTATAACGTTCTAATCAAATTAGAACAGTTTTACATCTTCCTTTATCATCTCTATGTCATTTATTTCCTCTTTTGCCTTAAATAAGCTTTGTTCTTAGTGTTAAGGAGAAATAATTTTACTTTCACTATGAAGTAAAATGTTAGTTGTAGGTTTTTTTAGATTCTCTTTTATGAAATTAAGGAAGTCCTCTTCTATACCTATTTTTCTGAGGGTTTTTATCATGACTGAATTGTCAAATGTTTTCCTGCATTGATGATTATGGTCATGTGATTTTTTTCTTTATCTTGTTAATGTGATGTATTACATTGATTGGTTTTTGAATATTGAATCAAGTTCCCATTCCTGGAATGAATGCCACTTGGTCATGGTATGTAATTATTTTTATGTATTGTTGAATTCTATTTGCAAATACTTTGTTACCAGTTTTTGTGTCTGTATTAATGAGGATATTGGCCTATAATTTTCTTGTTTGTACTGTCTTTGTGTGGTTTTGATAATCAGGATATTTTTACCTTCATAAAGTTAATTGGGATGTGTTCTCCCCTCTCCTAATTTCAGAAAAATATATTATGTAATCAGTGTTAATTCTTCTTCCAATGTTTGGTATAAATCTCTGGTGAAACCCTCTGGGCTTGGAGATTTCTGTTTTTGGAGTTTTAAAATTCTGAGTTATTAAATTTTTAATAGCTGTATTTATTTATTTCAATTTATTTGATTTTGAGTGAGTTGTAATATATTTTGTAAAAGATTGGTTTATTTCATCTTAATTATCAAATGTATGTATATAGAGTTGTTCATAGCATTCTCTTATCTTTTTGATGACTGTAGGGTCTGTAGTGATATCCCTGCTTCATTCTTGATATTGTTAATTTGTGTCTTTTTTTGTCAGTCTTGCTAGAGGTTGGTGAATTTTATCAGTATTTTTGCTAGGCATGAGGCTCTGCATTGACAGTTTTTGTCCTTTTAGTACTTGCTGAACATTGTGCCACTTCCTTGTGTCTTCTGTGGTGAGATGTTATTCAAAAATTGTCTTCTCTCTATGTAAGGTGTCTGTTTTCTCTGGCTACTTTCAAGAGCTTTTTCATTGTCTTTAGTTTTCAGAAGTTTGTTTATGATACCTTGGCATGGATTTCTTTGTATTTGTCCTGTTTTGGTTAAGTCAGCTTCTTGAATCTGTGGGCTTATGTCTCTTGCCAAATTTGGGAAGTTTTTAGCTTTTATTTGAATATTTTTTCAGGCCTGTCCCCTTTATCCTCTCCTGCGACTTGGTAACATGAATGTTGGATCTTTTGCTAAAGTCCCACAGGTACCTGAGGCTCTATGCACTTTTTAAAAGTATATGAGCATTGAGGAAGGCACCTGTTGGGTGAGCACTTGGTGTTGTATGGAAACCAATTGGACAATAAATTATATTAAAAAATAAAAATAAAAGTACATTGTCTATTGTTCAGATTGGGTAATTTATCTTTTTCTGTCTCCCAGTTCAATAATTCTTTCTTCTCATCCCCTCTATTCTGTCCTTCAGCCCATCTCCTGAGATTTTTATTTTGATTATCGTATTTTTTAGTTCTAAAATTTCCATTTGGTAAAATAAAATAAAATCTCTATTTCATTCTTTAAATCTTTTACTTCTTTGCTGATATTTTCCAGTTTTTTCTTTGTGATTGCTTGTTAAACCTTTTATCATGGTTACTATAAAACTTTTGTTCAATAATTCTACCATCTTTCATGGTCTCGTGGTTTGGTGGCTTTGAGCCCATGTCAAGCTTCATGCTAATGTTGCAGAGCCTGCTTGGGATTCATTCTCTCTCTCTCTCTCTTTCTCCCTCCCTCCCTCCCTCCCTCCCTTTGCCTTGCCCCTCTCCTGCTCTCTCTCTCTCTCCCAAAATAAATAAATAAACCTTAAAAAATAATTCTACCATCTCTTTTTCTCAGTGTTGGGATACATTGATTGTCTTTTCACTCAGTTTGAGATATTCTTGGTATGACCAGCAATTTTTGATTAAAATGTAGACAGTTTTATGTTATGAGAACTTGGGATCTTATTTTAAGCCTTTTTGTTCTAGCTAGCTTCCTTTGACACTGATTTGGAAGGGGAAACAGAAGCATCACTTTGTTACTTCTAGGCGGAGACAGAATTTAGATTCTAGGGGAATCTAAATTCCCCTCTCATTGTTCCTTAAATCAGAAGCAGGATATTCCTTGTTTCTACTAGGCAGGAATGGGATTCTGTCTCCCATGCGGTGTCTAGTGTTACTGTGGTGGGAGCTGGCCTCATTACTGTCTTGAGATGGGGCAAATTCTAGCTCTGTAACAGGTCTCTTCTGATACCACCCCAGTGGGGAATGGACAGGAGTCTTATTACTAAAAGGTGGAGGTGGCAGGCCAGGGTTTCATTGTGGTCTGCACTGACACTCTGGTGGGGAGGAAGGAGCTTGTTACCAGCTGGCAAGGATGAAGGTCCCAGGTCCTTACTTACCCCCTTTGAAACCATCCTGGTGGGGGTGTTGGGACACCTTTTTACAGCCTCATGAGGGTGGAAGTCTGGCTGCTTGTTTGGACTTTGCTAGTGTGGGTAAGGATGGCACTACAGTTTTTTTCTTTGGTGTTTGGCTGATGTAGAATGATTATTGTCTAAAAATATTTCTGTCTTTCTAGGATGCCCTTCTTCTGGTTTTTTGGATAGAGACATCTGGTTCTCATGGGGACTTATTTTTTTCCTTTCTATTTATTTATTTATTTATTTGTTTATTTGTAATTTACATCCAAGTTAGTTAGCATATAGTGCAACAGTGATTTCAGGAGTAGATTGCTTAATACCCCTTACCCATTTAGCCCATCCCCCCTCCCACAACCCCTCCAGTAACCCTCTGTTTGTTCTGCGTATTTAAGAGTCTTTTATGTTTTGTCCCCCTCCCTGTTTTTGTATTATTTTTGCTTTTCTTCTCTTATTTTCATCTGTTTTGTATCTTAAAGTTCTCATATGAGTGAAGTCATATTTGTCTTTCTCTAATTTCACTTAGCATAATACCCTCTAGTTACATCCATGTAGTTGCAAATGGCAAGATTTAATGCTTTTTGATTGCCAAGTAATACTCCATTGTATACATATACCACATCTATATCCATTCATCCATCAATGGACATGTGGGCTCTTTCCATACTTTGGCTATTGTTGATAGCCATGATGGCTGTAAACATTGGGGTGCATGTGCCTCTTTGAAACAGCATACCTGTATCCCTTGGATAAATTCCTAGTAGTGCAATTGCTGGGTCATAGGGTAGTTCTAGTTTTAATTTTTTGGGGGCACCTCCATACTGTTTTCCAGAGTGGCTGCACCAGCTTGCATTCCCACCGGCAGTGCAAAAGAGAATGTCTTTCTCCACATCCTCGCCAACATCTGTTGTTGCCTGAGCTGTTAATGTTAGCCATTCTGACAGGTGTGAGGTGGTACCTCATTGTGGTTTTGATTTGTATTTCTCATGGGGGCTTTTTTTGTTTGATATCTTTGGCATTTTTGAGTTGCTGGCTTCCCGTCCAAATCTAAGATGTGTGGGGCAATAAGAAAATCCAAGGAACTCACCATCATGTTGTTACTTGGGCACTCAGGTTCCTGGCCAGTTTATTTTTCTTCTCTCTGACTTTCAGAGTCTTATTATGTCTGTTTTATATATATAATTCCCAGTGGGTTTAGTTGTACTAATTTGGGGACACAGGGAAAAGTGTACCATATTGCATCTTTCTGGATGTGGACATTCCTAAAACTCTGGAAAACATTTTCTTGTCACCTTCCTGTAATTAATATAGATCAATGGCTTTAATTTCAGATACTTCTTTTTTTCAATGACCTTCCCTGTCTTATTTTGAAGACTCAGTGTTTTTAGATTGGAGAATAAGGACTACTTGTGATGGTGTTGGGAGTCTTCTGATGTATTTCCTTCAACTTACAGATCCATAAGAGTGATACCTTTTAATAAAAATCACTGTTGGATGGAAGTATTGACATAGTTAACCCAATGTCATGGCTAATCTACCAGTCTGGAATTAGATCTTGAAATGTATTCTAAGATATTTTTATAACCAAATTTGTTGTATTGGATTCAAAATTACAGAATCTCTAAATTTCAGAGAACCTTAGCGGCCATCTGGCTGGATTTTCTATTTATTTCCCATCCTGGGCAGGTGAAGATTCATGTACTGAGTAAGCACTTCTAGTGATTCCTTAGGCAGTGATATGGAGTAACCAAAGGCAAATAGGGATGCACGAAGACCAGAAGTGGTGAGCTGGGAATGGGCGAAGACTGGGAAAGGATAAAGAATCTGCAGTGAAAATTCATTTACTATTTTAGCGTTCAATTATTTGTGTGTTATAAAATGATTTGTTGAGTATATTTTAACTCTGTTCCCCAGTGTTGTCTACTTTTTTCTTCACATTTTAAATACTCTCATTGAGCGTAATGGCACATCAAATTTATTACATAAAAATAGCTCTGCCCTATATGATTAATTATATCACTTACTAGGGGATAATTCTTGCCAACAGTGAGCTGATAGTAGAAGGGTTCTAATGTAACCGCGGCGCAGGATTAAAGAGTCTTACTTGTTTATGTGCGTTAGGGTGATCAAAAATGGCATACTAGAATTGTTCTATGTAAGCCATTATTGAGGAGGCATTGTTTCCAGGTATCAAAAAATATCTCGTGTACCTTCCTCTGAATTGAGGGATTGGATTTGTTCAGCTGGCCACTGTTAAAATTTAGCTACTGAAGCCCAAGACATAGATACTGCGCTTTGTCTTCTTGACTCCCTGTAACTCAGAATTGGAATTCTGCAACAAGACTTATTCACATGCAAGCTCTGCAGGGCTAATCAGTGGACTTTCGTCACTTCTCACAATATATTTTAGGATGGGTAGACTTGTCTGAATGGCTTAAAGATGGAAATAGGCAAAAATGTTATTAATATTGCATGAAATTAAATTAATGTTAATGTGGCCATACTGCATGGCTCATCGGGGGACAATTCCAGTTTACAACTGTTGTCCTGTCATAGTTACTAATAGTGTCTCTATCACTCTCAAACTGTCCTGGTTTAGACAATAAATTATACGGTCACCTTGTTATTATGCTCTGTGTGTGTGTGTGTGTGTGTGTGTGTGTGTGTGTGTTGTTTTTGCCAGCCATACCACAGATCTCATGAAAAACATTCAATATTTGGATAATGAGATTATAATGAGCTTCTGATCATTCTAGCACTGTTGTGCTCCAGGAGATGCACACACACACACACACACACACACACACACACACACACACACATTCTCCCAATACTAGCGTGCTCTGTGGTCTGTATTCATAATTGAATGAAATGCTCACTTACAGCTGGAGGGTAGTGAAAATGAAGGAATACTTTTTCACCAAAATTCTCAGACCCTCTGAATTCTATCAAGGGACCTCTTGGCTGGGTAGAGGGCATCTATGGAACTTAGGCTAAGTATTGCTGCTCTAAAATAATATATTTATGTGTGTATATATATATATATATATATATATTTTTTAACGTTTATTTATTTTTGAGACAGAGAGAGACAGAGCATGATCAGGGGAGGGTCAGAGAGAGGGAGACACAGAATCTGAAACAGGCTCCAGGCTCTGAGCTGTCAGCACAGAGCCCGACACGGGGCTCGAACTCACGGACTGTGAGATCATGACCTGAGCTGAAGTCGGCCGCCCCACTGACTGACTGAACCACCCAGGCACCCCTCTAAAATAATATTGAATAAATTCGGGGAAGGTAGATTGTTTTTCATACCTTTAAAGTGCTGAGGCAGTACAACAGTTCAAAAAATGTAGAGACGTGCTTCTTGGTAGAGTAAATAGACTCAGATACTGTTGCCAAAAGCTTCCCTTTATGTGCATTCAAATTTACAAATTTGTGCTTTATTATCGCAAACACTGCAGATAATGTAAAATGTTCTCCATTTTTATATAGGACTATTATGACAACATCTTTCCGTTTTTCTCCATGATGCTATTCTCTCCATTCATATCATACCTCACTGGATTCACAAGCTTGAGAGAGTCTGTACTTTCACATAGTAACAGTTTACATCATTCAGGCAGTCATTCTGGTCGTTTGTTGAGTGGAGCATGGCTGTTTATAACTTTATTTGTATTTTTCCCTTTCTCGGTGTTAGGGTCGTATCCAGAGCAAGTGCTTCCCAGTACCCAGCACTGGGTATGCTCTCAAGGTATGGGAGAAGCACAGGTAGCAAGATGGATACCATGGTTCACGTTGATGCAGGATTAAAAATGCAAGGCAGAATGTCTGGAGGGCTGCACTTGTAGTTTGGATAGTGAAGTCTAGTGCAGGAATCATGTGGTGACAGGCTCCAGGCTTGAAAATAAATCTGGCTGGGGTGCATAGAGCTCATCATGACTGGGTTCAGAAAACAACAGTGCCGGGATCCATTGTCGATAGAAGTACCATTTCAAGGTAATGTGTACAATCCTTTCTTATCACCTTTCTGTATTCTAAGCCATTGTTGTCAGGTGTCTGTTCTTGCCCTTATATCTGGAGTATGTTTCATAATGGGTCAGTCGATGTAGGGTGGCGAGCCAGCAAAGTGAAACAATGCATGGCTTCCTTCCCTTTTGCCTCCCTCTTTCCTAGTCTGGCCTGTTTCTGGGTTTGACCATAAGATGGATCCTCCCCTTAAGAAGAATGGCCGTGGGAAAAATCTGGCTGGGGCACGAGCTCTGAAATTATGTGTTACTTCAGATTATTTCACTTTCCCTAACACTCCAACAGAAACAGAAGAAATTCCCTTGCTTCTCCAGGAGGAGTCTCCTCTGACTATTCTCTATGTATGTGGCTGTCCCCTCCCGGTTCTAGACGTAGGCTGAATTCCCAGAGAAGGAAGAAGGAAAGTCACTGTGGGCTTCAGAACGTGGAAGGACGAGCAGATGAGAGGGGGTAAGAACATGAAGACGGGTACAAAAGGCTTACAGTCAAATTATCACCATACCCCATTTCTTTCATGCTACGCTGGGCCTTTTTAAGTGTCTTACCTAAAGGCTTTCTACTTGCCTGTTTCTCCCTCCACCAAAGGCATCAAAGAATGACTGGAACGAGGATCAAAAGAAGTGTTAACATAAGACATTTCTGCCATGAATAAAAAGACAGAAAAAATCACCTTTCGTGTTCTGTGTGACTGGTGACTCTGCTCTCAGCAGAGGGGCAGGGACAAGCCCAGAGAGGGGCTGTGGGTATTAAAGATCAGAATGTATCAAGGGAGCAGGGACACCTGGCAAAGATGTGTTCTGCTTTTGCAGCAGCCAGAGGGACGAGGTCCAGTGTCCACCTTTCCCTCCCGTAGACTTGGAAACAACATGAGTAGAAGAAGGGAAAAGCCACGGAGTGAAGTGGACGGCTCTGAAGCAAGATGGAGGGAAGGGGAAAAGCAATTCCCAGTTGCTGATGGATTTCGGTTCATCATTGTTGATTTTGGACTAAAACCTTCTTTCCAGCCAAGCAGGCAGGCAGAGGTGAATTTATCAGATGTGATTTTTATCAGAACCCCCCGTATGAGGCAGCCAGCAGTCACCGCAGGACCCCGGTGCCTGTGATTGGCTCTGACACATCCGGCCAAAAGGGCTCTTATTCCACGAATGATCTTCTTTTTCAGATGGTATTGAGTTGGGACTGATTTTGATAGCCAGTTTCAGTCAAGAATCATAAAGTTATTGCACATTTAAAACCGTTGGTATGAGAATCATTCTCTTCCTCTCTTCTCTCTCTCATCATTTCCCAGGGCTGCAAGGTTACAGAGAGGTCTAATCAATTGTCAAACTCTCTTTTATCACTAAGAAGGTGGTAAAAAAAAAAATCTAACTGCCCTACTGTAGGGGGTTCTCTGACTACACAGCACCCTTTTCCACATACAATGCCGCCGTGATTAATGTCCTCCCACCTCAGACCTTGTTAAAGCCTGTTCTCTCAAGCAGCCTGGTGGAGCACAGGGAGAGCAGGCCGAGGTTGCATAAATCAACGTGTTCTCACAGCCCCCAGGATATCCATTATAGATGCCAGCTGGATGGCTGGAAGATAGAGAAAAATGAATATTGTATCCTGTGGCCTTTTGCCTCTAATGACCACTTTTCAACATTTTTGAAGGCATGATTAAATTTTGATAACTGGGGAAGTCACTCTGAGCAGGCTGAAATAGAGATAAATTGACGGAGGGTCTGACATCTCAGTGGAGAGCCGGCAACTAATTAGTGTGTGAAGCGCACTCTGAAAGAGATGTAAAAGGGAGGCAGGTTTAATCAGAGGCGCTGCTGAGGTACAGGAATAGTCAGGGATAATTGCGGCCTAGGTGGAAATCACAGGCTCAATGAGCGGCTTTTTCTGTCCGCTTGATTGGCAGCCGCTGACCTAGTGGCCGGCACCCTTGAACCCTTACAACAGTAACAGCCTTGTCAAAGCAATTTGCTTGCAGCTCTCCGTGACCAGTTATTTCAGCTGCCTGAGCTGGGACACCCAATTTGAAAGGGCAGTCTGCTCCCCTGGCTGGCTGGGAGCTGGGCGGAACAGTCTCATTATTCCCCATGACTTTACTTTTGAACCCGGTCGCCCTTTCTCACCCTCAACCCTCCATAGCCTGCTTATACTTAGGCATGCTCCTGGGATGGCTTCTGCAAAGATACCATGTCAGGGCAATTTGGCTGTTCATTTGGGGAGCAGGGGGCGCAGCTCAAGGGCATGAGGCCATGTTTGGGAGTTAGGGGGAAAGGGAGTGCCATCAGGGTCAGAGGCAAAACCAGAAGAGGATTTGCTGTTCTGAGGAATGGCTCTGATTGCCAGCTTTTCCAAGCTACAAGGCAAGCTAGGCCATGTATCAGGTGTCCCCCCTGCCTTCTTGGTGACTTGAGGGGGAACTCAGAGGCAGCCCAGTCAAGTCCCTCTATCCACCTTTCGTGGCTGGCTGGAAGATGTCACCAGGGCACATACTCATTGCATTTTGTCAAAGTAGGATTTTGTTTATTGCCCTGCAGGGACTTCAACTTGCATTTAGGAGAACTTTTTTTTTTCCCCCTCAAGGCTGCATTAGCCACCAAGACATTATCATTTCCCTTTACTATGTTGTTTTTTTGGGGAAAGGAGGCTACGTGAGAAGAAATAAGATTGTAGAGAGATGGGTGAGAAGCAGCCATCAGACTGGCGTACAGGCTCTATTCTTTCCAACTTGATGAATTAGTGTTTATTCTCCCTCCTCCACCTCTTCTCCCTCTCTTCCTCTTTTTCAAAAATTTGTTTTAATGTTTATTTTTGAGAGAGACAGAGTGCGAACAGAGAGAGGGAGACACAGAATCCGAAACAGGCTCTAGGCTCTGAGCTGTCAGCACAGAGGCTCATGCAGGGCTCGAACTCACGAACCGTGAGATTGTGACCTAAGTCGGACGCTTACCCGACTGGGCCACCCAGGTGCCCCTCTCCTCCTTTTCAGCTGTGTTTCTCTTTTTAAATTGTGTTAGTCACCTGGACCTGGAAAGATGTCCAAAACTAGGATGGTTGATGTTTGTATTGACAGCTTAGAGCTTCAGAAAACCCTATAGTTAGAATTGTCTTTTCCTTTGCTTTGCTTTTTCTTTTTCTGGTTTTTTTTTTTTTTTTTTTTGCTGTGCTTTCTAATAATTTTTTATTTTTTTAAATTTATATTCAAATCAGCCTATGGTGCAACAATGATTTCAGGAGTTGATTCCTTAGTGCCCCTTACCCATTTAGCCCATCCCCCCTCCCACAACCCCTCCAGTAACACTGTTTGTTCTCCACATTTATGAGTCTCTTCTGTTTTGTCCCCCTACCTGTTTTTATATTATTTTTGTTTCCCTTCCCTTATGCTCATCTGTTTTGTCTCTTAACATCCTCATGAGTGAACTCGTATGATTTTTGTCTTTCTCAGACTGACTAATTTCACTTAGCATAATACCCTCTACTTCCATCCACGTAGTTGCAAATGGCAAAATTTCATTCTTTTTGATTGCCGAGTAATACTCCATTGTACGTGTATACCACATCTTTATCCATTCATCCACTGATGGATTTTGGGCTCTTTCCATACTTTGGCTATTGTTGATAGTGCTGCTGTAAACATGGGAGTGCATGTGTCCCTTTGAAAGAGCCCACCTGTATCCCTTGGATAAATGCCTAGTAGTACAATTCCTGGGTTGTAGGGTAGTTCTATTTTTAGTTTTTTGAGGAACCTCCATGCTGTTTTCCAGAGTGGCTGCACCAGCTTGCACCAGTAGCTGTACCAGCGGCCACCAACAATGCAAAAGAGATCCTTTTTCTCTGCATCCTCACCAACATCTGTTGTCCTGAGTTGTTAATTTTTGGCTTTCTGACAGGTGTGAGGTGGTATCTCATTATTTTGATTTGTATTTCCCTGATGATGAGTGATGTTGAGCATCTTTTCATGTGTCTGTTAGCCATCTGGATGTCTTCTTTGGAAAAGTGTCTGTTCATGTCTTTTTCCCATTTCTTCAGTGGATTATTTGTTTTTTGGGTGTCAAGTTTGATAAGTTCTTTACAGATTTTTTAATACCAACTCTTTATCCAAAATGTCATTTGCAAATATCTTCTCCCATTCTGTCGGTTGCCTTTTTGTTTTGCTGATTGTTTCCTTCACTGTGCAGAAGCTTTTTATTTTGATGAGGTCCCAGTAGTTCCTTTTTGCTTTTGTTTCCCTTGCCTCCAGAGATGTGTAGAGTAAGAGGTTTTTGCCTGCTTTCTCCTCAAGGAATTTGATGGCTTCCTGTCTTATGTTTAGGTCTTTCATCCATTTTGAGTTTATTTCTGTGTGTGGTGTAAGAAAGTGGTCCAGGTTCATTCTTCTGCATGTCGCTGTCCAGTTTTCCCAGCACCACTTGCTGAAGAGACTGTCTTTATTGCATTGGATATTCTTTCCTCCTTTGTCAAAGATTAGTTGGCCATACGTCTGTGGGTCCATTTCTGGGTTCTCTGTTCTGTTCCATTGATCTGAGGGTCTGTTCTTGTGCCAGTACCATACTGTCTTGATGATTACAGCTTTGTAGTATAGCTTGAAGTCTGCGATTGTGATGCCTCCTGCTTTGGTTTTCTTTTTCAAGATTGCTTTGGCTCTTTGGGATCTTTTCTGGTTCCATACAAATTTTAGGATTATTTGTTCTAGCTCTGTGAAGAATGCTGGTGTTATTTTGATAGGGATTGCATTGAATATGTAGATTGCTTTGGGTAGTATCGACATATTAATAACATTTTTTCTTCCTGGAATCTTTTTCCATTTTTTTGTGTCTTCTTCAATTTGTTTCATAAGCTTTCTATGGTTTTCAGTGTATAGATTTTTCACCTCTTTGTTTAGATTTATTCCTAGGTATTTTATGGTTTTTGGTGCAATTGTAAATGGGATCGATTCCTTGATTTCTCTTTCTGTCGCTTCATTGTTGGTGTATAGGAATGCAACCGATTTGTGTGCGTTGATTTTATGTCCTGCAACTTTGCTGAATTCATGAATCAATTCTAGCAGTTTTTTGGTGGAATCTTTTGGGTTTTCCATATAGAGTATCATGTCATCTGGGAAGAATGAAAGTTTGACCTCCTCCTGGCCTATTTGGTTGCCTTTTATTTTTTGTGTTGTCTGATTGCAGAAGCTAAGACTTCCAATACTATGTTGAATAACGGTTGCAAGAGTGGACATTCCTGTCTTGTTCCTGACCTTAGGGGGAAAGCTTTCAGTTTTTCCCCACTGAGGGTGATATTAGCATTGGGTCGTTCATATATGGCTTTTATGATCTTGAGGTATGCTCCTTCTATCCCTACTTTCTTGAGGGTTTTTATCAAGAAAGGATGCTATATTTTGTCAAGTGCTTTCTCTGCATCTATTGAGAGGATCATATAGTTCTTGTTCTTTCTTTTATTCATGTGATGAATCACATTAATTGTTTTGTGGATATTGAACCAGCCCTGCATCCCAGGTATAAATCCCACTTGGTCATGGTGAATGATGTTTTTAATGCGTTGTTGGATCTGGTTGGCTAATATCTTGTTGAGGAATTTTGCATCCATGTTCATCAGGGAAATTGGTCTATAGTTCTCCTTTTTGGGGTCTCTGTCTGGTTTTGGAATCAAGGTAAAGCTGGCTTCATAGAAAGAGTTTGGAAATTTTCCTTCCATTTTTGGAACAGCTTCAAGAGAATAGGTGTTAACTCTTCCTGAAATGTTTGGTAGTATTCCCCTGGAAAGCCATCTGGCCCTGGACTCTTGTTTTTGGGGAGAGTTTTGATTACCAATTTGATTTCCTTACTGGTTATGGGTCTGTTCAAATTTTCTATTTCTTCCTGTTTCAGTTTTGGTGGTGTATATATTTCTAGGAATTTGTCCATTTCTTCCAGATTGCCCATTTTATTGGCATATGATTGCTCATAATATTCTCTTATTATTGTTTTTATTTCTGCTGTGTTGGTTGTGATCTCTCCTCTTTGATTCCTGATTTCATTTCTTTGGGTCCTTTCCTTTTTCTTTTTGATCAAACTGGCTAGTGGTTTATCAATTTTGTTAATTCTTTCAAAGAACCAGCTTCTGGTTTCATCTGTTCTACTGGGGTTTTTTGTTGTTGTTGTTGTTGGTTTTTTTTTTTTGTTTGTTTGTTTGTTTTTGTTTTCAATAGCATTAATTTCTGCTCTGATCTTTATTATTTCCTGTCTTCTTCTGGTTTTGGGTTTTATTTGCTGTTCTTTTTCCAGCTCCTTATGCCTAAAGGCGTAAGGTTAGGTTGTGTATCTGAGATCTTTCTTCCTTCTTTAGGAAGGCCTGGATTGCTATATACTTTCCTCTTATGACTGCCTTTGCTGCGTCCCAGAGGTTTTGGGTTGTGGTGTTATCATTTTCATTGGCTTCCATATACTTTTTAATTTCCTCTTTAACTTTATTTGGCCCATTCATTCTTTAGTAGGATGTTCTTCAGTCTCCAAGTATTTGTTACCTTTCCAAATTTTTTCTTGTGGTTGATTTCGAGTTTCATGGTGTTGTGGTGTGAAAATATGCACGGTATGATCTCATTCTTTTTGTACTTGTTGAGGGCTGATTTGTGTCCCACTATGTTGTCTATTCAGGAGAATGTTCCATGTGCACTGGAGAAGAATATATATTCCACTGCTTTAGGATGAAATGTTCTGAATATATCTGTTAAGTCCATCTGGTCCAGTGTGTCATTCAAAGCCATTGTTCCTTGCTGATTTTTTGATTAGATGATCTGTCCATTGCTGTGAATGGGGAGTTGAAATCTCCTACTCTTATGGTACTACTATTGATGAGTTTTTTTATGTTTGTGATTAATTGATTTATATATTTGGGTGCCATCACGTTTGGTGCATAAATGTTTACAATTGTTAGGTCTTCTTGGTGGATAGACTCCTTGATTATGATATAATACCCTTCTGCATCTTTTGATACAGTCTTTATTTTAAATCTGGATTGTCTGATATAAGTATGGCTACTCTGGCTTTCTTTTGTTGACCATTAACATGGTAGATGGTTCTCGATCCCCTTACTTTCAATCTGAAGGTGTCTTTAGATCTAAAGTAGGTCTCTTGTAAACAGCATATAGATGGGTCTTGTTTTCTTATCCATTCTGTTACCCTCTGTCTTTTGATTGGAGCATTGAGTCCATTGACGTTTAGAGTGAGTACTGAAAGATAGGAATTTATTGCCATTATGTTGCTTGTAGTGTTGGAGTTTCTGGTGGTGTTCTCTGGTCCTTTCTAATCTTTGTTGCTTTTGGTATTTATTTATTTATTCATTCATTCATTCATTCATTCATTCATTCATTCATTCATCTTTTCTCCCCTCAGAGAGTCCCCCTTAAAATTTCTTGCAGGGCTGGTTTAGTGGTCACAAACTCCTTTAATTTTTGTTTGTCTGGAAACTTTTTATCTCTCCTTCTATTTTGAATGACAGCCTTGCTGGATAAAAAATTCTTGGCTGCATATTTTTCTGATTCAGCACATTGAATATATCCTGCCACACCATTCTGGCCTGTCAAATTTCTGTGGATAGGTCTGCTGCAAACCTGATATGTCTTTCTTTGTAGGTTAGGGACTTTTTTCCCTTGCTGCTTTCTTTCTTTTTTTTTTTTCAACGTTTTTTATTTATTTTTGGGACAGAGAGAGACAGAGCATGAACGGGGGAGGGGCAGAGAGAGAGGGGGACACAGAATCGGAAACAGGCTCCAGGCTCCAAGCCATCAGCCCAGAGCCTGACGCGGGGCTCGAACTCACAGACCGCGAGATCGTGACCTGGGTGAAGTCGGACGCTTAACTGACTGCGCCACCCAGGCGCCCCCCTTGCTGCTTTCTTGATTGTCTCCTTGCCTGAATATTTTGTGAATTTTACTATGATATGCCTTGTTGATAGTCGGTTTTTGTTGAATCTAATGGGGGTCCTCTGTGCTTCCTGGAATTTGATGTCTGTGTCTTACCCCAGGTTAGGAAAGTTTTCTGCTATGATTTGCTCACATAACCCTTCTACCCCTATTTCTCTCTCTTCCTCTTTTGGGACCCCTATGATTCTGGTGTTTTTCCTTTTTGATGAGTCACTGATTTCTCTAATTCTTAAATTGTGCTCTTTTGCCTCATTCTCCCTCTTTTTTTTTCTGCTTCATCATTCTCTATAAGTTTGTCCTCTATATTGCTGGTTCTATGTTCTGCTTCATCCATCCTTGCTGCCATGGCATCCATCCGTGATTGCAGCTCAGTTATAGCATTTTTCATTTCATTCTGGATATTTTTTACTTCTTTTTTTCTCTGCTGAAAGGAATTCTAATCTATTTTTGACTGCAGCTAGTATTGTTATTATCATGATTCTAAATTCTGGTTCAGACATCTTGCTTGTATCTGTGTTGGTTAAATCCCTGGCTGTCGTTTCTTCATGCTCTGTCTTTTGGGTGAATTCCTTCGTTTTGTCATTTTGAAGGGAGAAAAGGAAATAATGAGGTAGAAAAATTATAATTAAAAAAATATTAAAATCAAAAAATTAAAAACACATGCACACACACAAATTGAATAGATGATGCTAGATCCCAGGTGTGTTTTGGTTTGGGTGTTGAAAGTGGTTTGATAGATTAGAGAACAAAAAGGGGGGAAAAGGAAAAAAGAAATTGTTTGAGAATTTGAAAAAATGAATACACTGAAGTTGACTAAAATGAGGTGGAGGGGGTAAAATAGAGTTTGAAAAAATTTACACAGGCAAAGAATATAGGAGAAAATTAAAAATATTTTTAATAAAAATTAAAACTAAAAATGAATTTTTTCTATTTCTGTGTCAAGAAAAAGAAGAGAAAAAAAGAGAAAAAATGGAAATCGTTAGAAAATTTGCAAAAGTGAGTACACTGTAGTAGACTAAAAATGATGGAGGTAAAACAGAATTTGAAAAAATTTACACAAAAGTAAAATATAGTAAAAAAAATTAAAGAAAAATATTTTTAATAAAAATTGAATATAAAAAACAATTTTTTTCTTTCTGTATTCAAGGAAAAGAATAGAAGTGAAAAGAAAAAAAAAAGAAAGGAAATTGAAGAGATGGACCTGTTAACAGATTGAAATAGGACTGAAATTACTTCTTTTTCCCATAGAAGTCAGACTATGAAGTGCTTTATAGTCCATAAACTAACTAGGCGTTGACACTTGTGTTCTTCAGAGCAAGGTTGGCCCAGTTGGGCAGGGCTCAGTGCAACGGCTCCATTCTTCTCCAGTTGGTGCTGCTAACCTACTGGGGTGGAGTGTTGTGGCGTTCCTGGTGTGTATTTGCATGCGCAGGAGCGGTGAAAATGGCGTCACCCAGCTACCCAGTCTCTAGTATCAGAACTCTTCTCCTGGATCAGCACTTGCCCACCCATTCTCTCTTTCAGCTTTCCTCTACTCCCTGCTTTTTCACTGTCCATGACCAGGCCCCAGGCAGTACCTCTCTCCTGAGTTTTGTCTCAGATGCGGCTGTTTTCCCTGGCCCCTTACTTCTGAAGGACTGCGGCTTTGACCCATTCCGCCCCTCTGCAGGCAGGTCTCTGTGAGCAATGGCCAAATGAGCAATGGCTGAATGTTGGCTGCACCCAGGAATACTTGCTGGACCCTGCTGCTCCCGGTGCCCCAAGACTGTGGCCAGGTGCCAGTCTGCCCCAGAAAAAGTTGTCGAGATAGTGTAGCAGCAGCTTTTCAGGGATTATGAAAAATCACAACACACATCTGGTGCCAGCCTTCACACTTAATGACCTTGTTCTAGCACCAGCGAATGTGGCCGTTTTCTGGGGCCTGCTGGGACCAGGTGGCTTCAGCAGTCTCTACCAAATGTTCTTCCAGCAGTGGAACAGCTTTTCCCGTGTGGCCCGAGAACCTCTTGGACCCCACTCTCCTCCTGGGGATTTGCCTTTTCCACCAGAGCACTGCCAGGTATCGAACTGCGGAGTTGCAGCCTTTGTGCTCCCTTTGTTTACAGTCTTAATAGAACTTAAACCCTCTTCTTTCTCCTTTCTCCCTTTTTAGTTTAGTCCCTGTGGCTGTTTCCAATGTTCCACTTTTTCTCTAGCTGCTTTTGGGGAGGGGTGCTTTTTCCATATCCCCCCGTCCCCTGTCTCCATCCTCTCTGCCTGCAAAAGCACCTCCCTTCCTGCGGCTTCTTGTTCCCCAAGTTCACCTCTCTGCTCTGTGTACCTGCTAAATTCTGTGGTTCAGGTTGTGCAGATTGTTGTGTTAATCCTCCAATCAGTTTTCTAGGTGTGCAGGATGGTTTAATGTTGGTCTGGCTGGATTTCATGGACACGAGACACACCAAAAACTTCCATGCTGTTCTACCATCTTGGCTTCTCCTGCTTTGCTTTCTTTTTATGGGATCTGTTGCCCCCACATAAAAATGAGGTCTGGTCATGATAGGACCTAATTACATTCTTTGAATGTACTGATCCTTGTCTGTTTGCTATGTGGTTTGGCCAGCGGGGGTCTCCATGGCGTGTACCACACATAGCTGCTTGCTTCGTGAAATGGACATGGCTTCAAATGGTTGCTCATTTCCCTGAGTGCACCTGTTTATGCTACAGGACATTAGGTGGAGTGAATACCCCATTCTGACTTGGTGGATGTGCCTCCCCACCCATTCTCCTTAGGGGCTGGCTGCTTCAAGTGGAGACTAGGGAATATTCTCCAGTTACCTGCCTAAGGTTCCTCAGGAAGCGGGAAGGCAAGGAGCCACAGGTTCCCATATCCAAAATGACATCTGGCTTCAGAAGTCCCAATCCCAAGATGGGTTTCTGCCATTTTCAGAAACTACTGTCGTGTACAGTAACAACACGGTAATTTGCTTTTTCTTCTCATATTTAGTTGAGAAGTTCCATGCAGAATGATAAGGGGAAAAAAAGATAACAGTAAATGGACACCAGGCTTTCCCAACTCCCGGACAAATAATTGCAATGCTTCGTGCAAAATAAGTAGTAAGAACACCCATAGATGCTGTGGGAGGAGAGAAGAAAAGTATCTGAATTCTGCCTCATGGCTGAAGAATGCTTCACAGAAAATTGTGTCCCTGAAGGATGAATAGGGGTTTACCAGGTAAAGATGAAATGGAAGTGAATTCTTGGAAGAGGAAAGAGGATGTGTGAAGTGTGCAGTGAGCACTTGGCTGTGACCTGGGCATCCTCAGGAATATCACCAGTGAGGCAGACAGCAGCCAGATTATGAGAGGTCTAGGATGAGCTCATCACCATGTCTGCTTTCATTTTACCACCAAGGCTCATGTAATAGCTGGCACACAGTAGGTACTCAATAAATGCTTACTTAATGACTGAATGAAAGAACAAGTAAATGAGGAACCTGGACATTAATAGGGAGTCTTGTGATAAGATTTTTTGAAACAACTGGTGGATAATGTAGAGGATGGCCTACATTGGAAGGATGCTGAATGGTGAGGACATTAGGTAAAACAGACAAGGAAAAGAGTGACAGGCAGGGCTAAAGCAAAAACATACCTTCAGGAATGCAGAGGACGTCTCAGATTCAGGAGACATTTCTCCAATGAACCTGAGGTATTCAGTTGGATGTGGGGGACATGTTGAGTATGGGATAGCTATATGGCAGTTGTGAGAAAGAGGTAAAATTCAATAGGAATGAACAGTTACATAGTCCAGCCAGGCATTGGGAAGGGAAGTGGGGAGAGTACCAGTGAGACGTCACCAGCATCTCCCGTACGTGCTCCAGTGTGGGCCTGTGGGACTGTGAATCGTCATCTGAGCTGGGCATCACAGTCTTCACTGGTATGTTAGAAAATTTTGGTAAGAATGTAAAATTATTTTTTCCTGAGTTCCAATACTATGCTTTCTCTTCTGTCATGTGAAAATGTTGAGTTGAGTAGATTGTAATTGGATTACATAGATTACATGGAATGGGGCATAATTTATTGAAAATAATAGAAAGATGAATAACATATCCGAGCTGATACCAATGAAAATGGTTCATATAATGTAACATTTGTTGAAAAAAAGATACTGCCTAGCACGTGCCAGGCATTTGGAAATAGTTTAAAAATATAAATTACTTAAAAAAATCAGTTACTTAATTCTCATATCCCCATGGAGACATTGTCAAAATTATGTGTTGTGCAGTTACAGAAATTGAGGAACAGAGAGGTTATGTTTCTTCTGTGAGGTCACATAGCTGGTAAGTGGAAGAAGCCAGGTGTGAACCCAACATTCTCTCCAAAGTCACCACACCTACCCACTCATATGGGCTGGCTTCTGTTGTTAAATCGTGTCCCAGGTGGGTGATGACTGATTTAGGCCACTGGAGTGGCCAGGCCTGGAAAGTAATCACATACAAATGATGTCACAATTAGAAATAGTTTTATAAGCATGGAGTGAAGGTTAAACCATTCGTTTGTTGTCACTATTGAGGCCATGTTTAGTGCTCTTCTCAGTCTTTCAGTTTACTCACTTCTGACAAAACGTTTAATGCTTTGCAAATGCAAAGTGTCGAGAACCCTTAGTCAAAACTTTTCATTGATTGTGTCCAGACCCAGACCCCTTATTTCTCCCCGGGGATTCAGGAGTCAGGTGCAAGGACATGGAGTCTGGGTGAAGTGGGTCTGTGCAACTGAGGGACAACCCCAGAAGAGTTCGTGAACCACTTTTGGAGTGGTTCGCAAACTCGTCTTGGCTATGCAAGTGTGTGCTACTTCTGCCTGAAGACTTTGAAGCTGCCCAGTAGAGAAGCAGAAGAGATTCTGGAGACAGCCTATCTGTGTTCAAGCCCTTCCTTCGCCACTCCTCAGTCATGAGACTTTGGGAAAGTTACTCATGACTTTACCTGTTGCAGTGTCTTTACCTGTAAACAGGGCTAAGAATGGTCCCTGCCTTAGAGGGTTATTTTGAGGTTTGAGTTAATGCATCATAATTAGTCCTCAATAGATGTCTGCTTTTATTAATCTGCCAGTAGCACCCCAGAAACCAATCCACCTACTCTCCCCAAAATCTCTTTCCCTTTTATGTCCCTGTAGCATCTGTTTGCATTGTTTATACAGTAAAGATGAAGTATTTAAGGACTAGGACGCCCGGGGCTTGTTTCTTACATGAGCCTGCATATGTAAATGAAGTAGCATTTGGATGGAGTCTTTCACTGGACACACTCCTTCCCAACTATGCTTATTGTGTCCAGAATTGTAAAAAAAATGGCAATAATAATGGAAAATGGCTGGTTTCTGAGATGTTTGTAGAATGCCAGTGCAAAGTTCTCTCGTTTTTGGAATATCTGTAAACATTTCATTGTTTAAAAACACATCTAATCTCTTCCATTGATTATAACACTATAAGTCAGTGTTATTTACTTACTCTTTTTCTCATTACACTTCACATGTGCAAAATTAGTGTGCCTGATGACATCATTAGTACATACATGGTTGGCTTTTTCCACCCCCCCTACCACTGATTGTTGTTAAAGTTGCCTGCCTTCAGTAAACACCCCAGTGATGTGTCAAAACAGGGCAGTGGGGACTGCCTGCTCCCAATAGGAAGAAGGATTTTATCCCTGGCAATGTTTAGAATTTTAAGGCCATGGCCATTAATAACAAGAAGACCTGACTTTGTAACAATTACTATTGTTATAGATTCTTTCTAGACAACATACCCATGTTGCCTGCGCCCCGGCCTTCCCCTTGGTGGTAAACACTAACATGTACAAATCATAAGCATCCACTCGATCAACTTGACACAAGTGCTTGTAACCAGCATGCAAATCAAGATGGAGAACATTTCTAGCAACTCGGAGATTTTTCCATGTCCTTTTCCATCAGTACTCACCCCCATTTCCAGTTTAGGTGACTTCATCAACATAGATTGCTCTGTGTGTTCTTAAACTTTGTATAAATAGAAGCAAAGAGTACATACTCTTCTGAGCAAGTCTTCTTTTCCTTAATTTTATGTAAGAATTTCATCCAAGTTGCTGCACGTAGGGTAGTGTGCCCTGTTTTACCGCTGGGGAGCAGTTTTGTGACTTTGTAACAATTTATTTACACATTCAGCGACTGATGCACTTTGGGTTATTTCTGTTGTTTTGGCTGCTGTGAGCAAAGCATCTGGGAAGGTTCTTATAGGTGATATGTTCTCCTTTTCTTTGAGAACAAAATAGGGGTGAGGCTCTTAGAGCATCCCTCAGTCCTGGGGCATAGGGTTAGCTTTAGTAGATCCTGTCACACTGTTTTCCAAAGTGGTTGTATTGTCACAGTCCACTGTTAGTTATTCATTATTTTTAAGTAACTTAAACAGTATCCTCAAACCTACCACTGAAATAAGGGTTATGTCCCCTACTTTAAAAATGAAGAAACTGGGGTGCCTGAGTGGCTCAGTCAGTTAAGGGTCCGGCTTCGGCTCAGGTTGTGATCTCATGGTTCACGAGTTCGAGCCCCTCATTGGGCTCTCAGCTGTCAGCACAGAGTCTGCTTCTGATCCTCTCTCTCTCTCTGCTCCTTCACCACTCATTCTCTCAAAAATAATAAACAAATAAACATTTAAAAGAAAATGAAGAAACTGACTCAGGAGGGGTTTAGGGCTTGTACATACTGCCCAGTTAGAAAATGCCATAAGTGGGAGTTACCCCCAGGTCTTCTCAATTCAAGGACACCTAGGTCTCTCTCTGTTCTAGCATCTTTATAGAACAGTTCCTTTAAAGACATGGAGTTATCTGCAAGCAGAAAAGGCACTTGTAAGGCATTCACTGGTACAAAATGGGGAGAAAAAAATCTCAAATTCTGGCCAGGAAAAAAAAAATTGTGTGTTTCACACTTCTGCCAAAGAACTTGCTGGCAGAGAGCAAATTGCCTGTCGGACATGGATGCTGGCATGATTCCCAGCACAACCTGCCTATACCTTGTTTGGCATGAGAGTTTCAAGATTTTATGTGCCCACAGGGCCAGTGCATGGCATCCTTGCACGGACCTTCTTGTATTCACCTCTAAATGTTTTCCTTCATTATCAAAAATAAAACCTACACCCTTGCTAAGCAAAGTGTGGCCCAGGGACCATCAGCAGGTATCAATGGGAGCTTGTTAGAGACACTGAATCTCAGGCTCTACTCCAGCCCTTGAAGTGCTGCAGTGTGACAAGGTTCCCCAGGTGTTCCTGTGGTCACCCAACTTTGAGAAGCCCTGATGCGGAGAGCTCTAGATTAGATATCACTTCCTGCTGTTGTGGGGTCTGTGGGAACATGACCCTTCACCTCTGAGTCTCAGTGTCCCAATCGGAAATATGGGGCTAACGATATGTACTTTGCAGAGTTGTAATAAGGACTGAAAAATATAATAAATGTAAAGAAGCAATGACAATTCCTGACAAATGTTGGTGCTCAACCAAATGATAGTTGCCCATCTTTTTTTTAAGTTTATTTATTTATTTTGAGAGAGAGAGAGAGGAAGAGAGAGAATCCCAAGCAGGCTCCACGTTGTCAGTGTAGAGCCCGATGTGGGGCTCCATCTCACAAACTGCAAGGTCATGGACACTTAACTGACTGAGCCACACAGGCGCCCCAATAGCTTCTCATGTTGAAGGTATACTCAAGCCAGGTGGGTCTGACTTTCTCCGGGATAAAATACAAGCCTTTCACGATCGTCAACACTCTGTACCCCGTGCCTAGTCTTCCCCTACCCGCATTAGCACTGTAAGAGGATTAAGTATCTGTAAATGTCAGGCCTCACTTGGAGCTATACCTGGAAGTTACCCAAGCATGAGGGCCAGCCGAGGCCTGTCTCAGCTGATGTTCTTTGCTGACTGCTGCATGAAAAACCATAGAACTTAAAAAAAATGGAGAGCTGCAGCTATGGAATAAAAAGAGCAAAACACCTGCCAGGATAATAAGCAGGTTTTGCAGGGGAAGTTTGTTATATAATAGGACAGAGACATTCATGGGCAAGGAGGAAGCTGAAGGGTTGGGAGATGGGAGCCATGACATGTCAGAAAGGCTAGTGTGTATAAATATTGCTCATAAGCAAATTAAGGATTTTTAAAAATAGGCAAGGAAAGGTCTCTCCAGCTGAGCTGTCCTGAAAAATGAGATGTCCCTGAGCTACAAGTTAGTATATTTTTCCTGGTTGAAAAAGAAATATGTTTGATTGGACAAATATCTTTAGCAATGATAATTACATGGGTCCCTGAAACATTTCTCGCCTGGTCATTTTCTGCAGGGTTAATCTCAGTGGAACATATTAAAAAAACACAACTTGTATTTAATGACCTTTTTCTCCTTTCTTGGTACTAGTTTTCACTGCGTGATTTCTGCCTTTGGTGTCAGATTGTACAGGAAAGCAGTTGAGAAGGTTTGGGTGATAACAACAGGCCCAATCAATTTTTATAGGGCCAGCAGCAGTGATGACTTAATTGATACCTTGGTGAAAAAGGCTGTGATCCTTATGCTAAATTATTTAAAAAATAGCTTTCAGTGTAAGTTTTTAGAATTCTGTCTATTCTCTTGGTGTTTGAAATAGTACCAACAGTTTGAATGTGGACAGGCTTAAGAATGGAAATTTCATGGCTAATGTGAAATACAGGATTTCAGTAGCTGAGTGAAGCCGGGGGTACTGACCAGGGTGGAGCAGGCAAAGGGAAGTGCAGATAATGTATGTCATGAGGACAATCGACCCAACCTGGTAGCCTGTAAGCACTGTTGTGTTTTAAATGGACTTTGTACTTCCTGTCACAAAGACATATTCAATTGGGTGATATCCTGTGATTATTTCTAAACTTATGTGATTTCACAAAAACATTATTGAAACCAGGGGAAATCATTCTAAACACAGGCAAAAGAAACTGCTTTGATTGGAATTATAATAATGTCTTTCACAATTTCTGACAGATAAATTATGAACATTTGCAGCAAAACTTTGGAGCACAGTGTTAATTTGAGCTAAGTTCAGACTGTCTGTGGAGCTTTTATTTTTACAAATGAGTGTTGAGCTATTGGGATGGAGGAAAGCTGGTACTTCTTGCCTTTGAAAGGTGATGACTTTTGCATTTATCTTATAGTGATAATAAATACAAAGTAGCAAGTGTCAGATTAGAATAAGGAGCTTCCTGGGAGCAGCCCCTAGGGACAGCCATTTCTCAGAAGTCTGTCTCCTGTAAAGCTTTCAAGATGGGGTAGATGGTTTCCACTTACTGTGTATATCACTTTACAAGTATGATATTTCCAACTGATACTATTTTCTAAGCTACTAGTTTTCTCATGCTTCAGTATAACCGTAGAGAACTTATATAAAATTATTGCTGTCCCAAACTTGGGAGATTTTGAGGTTTTCTGGAGGAAAAAAAAAAGGCCCTGAAATGTAAACAACAATATCAAAACTTGCAGACAGACAGTGAAAATATTTTGCAGGGAAAGAGATGAACCTAAACCATTGTCTTAATATGCACCATTTCTTGTGTCTGTTTTACAAGGTCAGGAAGTTCAGACACTTCCCAAGAGTTTCTTATTCTTTTTCTTTAAATTTTTTTAATGTTTATTTACTTTTGAGAGAGACAGAGCATGAGCAGGGAAGAGGCAGAGAGAGAGAGGGAGACACAGAATCGGAAGCAGGCTCCAGGCTCTGAGCTGTCAGCACAGAGCCTGATGTGGGGCTCGAACTCATGGACCGTGAGATCATGACCTGAGCCAAAGTCAGATGCTTAACTGACTGAGCCACCCAGGCGCCCCTCCCAAGAGTATCTTATTTACCAACAGTGCAAATAGAGTGTAACTTTACTGTCACGTTAGCTACTGCTCATTGATATGAGCCACCGAGGGGCACCTGGGTGGTTCATTCGGGTAAGCGTCTGACTTTGGATTTCAGCTCTGGTCATGATCTCACAGGTTGTGCGTTCGAACACCACATTGGGCTCTGTGCTGATGGTGCAGAGCCTGCTTAGGATTCTCTCTCCCTTTCTCTCTTCCTCTCCTCTGCTCTCTCTCTCTCTCTATCAAAATAAATAAACTTAAAAGAGTCACTGAGAAAATTTAAAAAGGGTTAGCAATGTTTTAATAAATTTGAACACTGAGCAGTATAGGGAATAGATGAATGAATGCTACATCCTATAGAACAGTGAACAGGGCAGTATTGTAAAATGTGGGGTACCTAAGAACTTTGAATAGAGTCACAGAATCATAAAGACATAGGGGCATTTGGTGTCACATAATCCAGTCCTAATACTTTATACTACTCCAACAATTTTATTGTTCAGTCGTTGCTTCAACATATGAGATAAAGGGATAATTAGGAAACCCATTTGATTTTAAATTCTATTTTGTAGAAAATTTTAACATTGAACTCACCTCTTCCTCTCTATTGATTTCCTTTATGGTTATGGATCTCCCTCAATAGCCACACTGAAACGTTCTGACCCCTTTGCTGCAAGACACAATTTCAAATATATATACGTGTGTGTGTGTGTGTATATGTGTGTGTGTGTGTGTGTGTGTGTGTGTGTGTGTGTATATATATATATATTTTTTTTTTTTCTGTATGTGGTTGCCAGAGGCAAGGGAGTGGGTGGAGGGGGTAAAATGTGTGAAAAGGGTCAAAAAGCATATAAACTAGTCATAAAATAAATGAGTATTTGTGATACAACATACAACATGGTGACTACAGTTACTAATACTGTATTGCATATTTGAAAGTTGCTAACGTAATAGATCTTAAAATTTATTATCACAAGAGAAAAAAATTGTAACTATGTATGGTGATAGATGTTAACTACAGATGGTCTCCATCTTAGAACGTTCAACTTAACAATTTTTCAACTTTACGATGGTGTGAAAGCAGTTCACATTCAGTAGAAACTGCACTTCGAATTTTGAATTTTGGTCTTTTTCTGGGCAAGCGAGATGCTAAATGATTCTCTCTCTCTCTGTCTCTGTCTCTCTCTCTGTCTTATTACATGAGCAGTATATGTTTACTGTAGACACTGTAAATAACCAAAAACTTGACATGAAATGGTCATTCAGTACCCAGACCACCTGATATATTCATTGTTCGTTACTGTTTTGGGATGTGGCTTTCTAGACGCTTTTCCTATGCACATATTATATATATACCTTTAATAAAAATACTGTTTTCCAAGCTGATTTTCCAGTTAATATATCTTCAGCTTTGTCCCATGTCAACAAATGTTTGCTTTTACAATATTTTAATGACTAAAGAATATCCCATTGTCTATTATTTGTCATGATTTCTTTTTGCCAATTAAGATCATCTCTTTTTTTATACTAATGTAAGCACTATAATGGATATATGTATGCACATCTTATTGATATGACTGAGGCTTCTTTTTAATTAGTTTCAGGTGCACAATGTAGTGATTCAACAATTTTATATATCACCCAGTGCTCATCACAAGTGCACTCCTTAATCCCCATCACCTATTTCATCTAGCCCCCTACCCACTTGCTCTCTGGTAACCATCAGTTCTCTATAGTTAAAAGTCTGTTTCATTATTTGTCTCTCTTTTTTTCCTCTTTGCTTATTTGTTTTGTTTCTTATATTTCACATGAGTGGAATCATATCACTTTCCATGACTTTCTTTCTATGTCTTTCTGTGACTGACTTACTTCACCTAGCATAATACACTCTAGCTCCATCCATGTTGTTGCAAATGGCAAGATTTCATTCTTTTTTACGGCTAAATAGTATTCCATATCACTTCTTTAAACACTCATCTATCCATGGACACTGGGCTGCTTCCATAATTTGGATATTATAAATACTGCTGCTATAAACATAGGGATGCATGTATCTCTTTGAATTAGTGTTTTTGTATTTTTTGGGTAAATAACCAGTAATGCTGTTACTGGGTCACAGGGTAGTTTTATATTTAATATTCTGAGGAAGTTCCATACTATTTTCCACATGGCTCTATCAGTTTGCATTCCCACCAATAGTGCATGCATGAGTGCTCCTTTTTCTCCACATCCTGGCTAACACTTGTTTCTTGTGTTGTTGATTTTAGCCATTCTGACAGGTGTGAGGTGATCTCTCATTGTAGTTTTGATTTACATTTCCCTGATGATGAGTGATGCTGAACATCTTTTCATGTGTCTGTTGGCCATCTGGGTGTCTTCTTTGGAGAAATGTCTGTTCATGTCTTCTGCCCATTTTTAATTGGGTTATTTATTTTTGGGGTGTGGACTTGCAGAATTTCCTTACATATTTTGTATACTAACCCTTTATCAGATACATCATTTGCAAATACCTTCTTCCATTCTGTAGGTTGCCTTTTAGTTTTGTTTATTATTTCCTTCACTGTGCAGAAACTGTTTTAGGTTGATAAGAGTCTCAGTAGTTCATTTCTGTTTTAATTTCCCTTGCCTCAAGAGACATATCTAGAAAAATGTTGCTATGGCTCATGTCAGACAAATTATTACATGTGTTCTTGACTAGGATTTTTATGATTTCAGATCTTGCATTTGGTCTTTAATCCATTTTGAGTTTATTTTTGTGTATGGTGAAAGAAAGTCATCCAGTTTCTTTCTTTTGCATGTTGCTGTCTAGTTTTCCCAGCACCATTTGTTGAAGAGACTTTTTCCCATTGGGTATTCTTTCCTGCTTTGTTGAAGATTTTTTGACCACCTAATTATGGGTCTATTTCTAGGTTTTCTATTCTGTTCTATTGATCTGTGTGTTTGGTTTTGTGCCATTACCATACATTTTTTATTACTATGGCTTTGTAATATAGCTTGATGTCTGGAATTGTGACACCTCCAGCTTTGCTTTTCTTTGTCATGATTGCTTTGGCTATTTGGGGTCCTCTCTAATTCCATATAAATTTTAGAATTTTTTGTTCTAGTCATGTGAAAAATGCTGCTGGTATTTTGATAGGGATTGCATTACATCTGTAGATTGTCCTGGATGTATAGACATTTTAACAGTATTTGTCCTTTCATCAGTGTTTTACAGTTTTCAGAGTACAGGTTTTTCACCTCTTTGTTTAGGTTTATTATTGGCTTTCCTTTTTGGTGCAGTTGTAGATGGGGATTGTTTTCTTAATTTCTCTTTCTTCTGCTTCCTTATCAGTGTATAGAAATGCAACAGACTTCTGTGCATTGATTTTGTATCCTGTGACTTTATTGAATTCATTTATCAATTCTAGTAGTTTTTTGGTGGAGTCTTCCAGGGTTTTTTTAACGTATAGTATCATGTCTTCTGCAAATAGTGAAAGTTTGACTTCTTCCTTGCTGATTCTGATGCCTTTTATTTCTTTTTGTTGTTGATTTCTGTGGCTAGGACTTCTAGTACTATGTTGAGTAAAAGAGAGTAGACATCCTTGTCTTGTTCTTAGCAGGAAAGCTTTCAATTTTTTCGCAATGAGTATGATGCTCACTGTGGGTTTTTCATATATGGCCTTTATTATGGTGAGGTATGTTCCCTATAAACCTACTTTGTTGAGGGCTTTAATCATGAATGGATGTTGTACTCTGTCACATGCTTTTTCTGCATTTATTGAAATAATCATATGGGTTTTATCCTTTCTCTTGTTGATGTGATGTATCACTTTGATTGATTTGCAAATATTGAACCACACTTGCATGGGAATAAATGCCACTTGATTATGGTGAATGATTTTCTTGACATGTTCTTGGATTTCTTTTGCCAATATTTTGTCAGTGATTTTGCACCTATTTTCATCAGAGGTATTGGCCTGTAGCTCACTTGCTCTCTCTCCCTCTCTTTTGTTTCTTTATCTGGTTTCAGTATCAGGGTGATATTGGCCTCAAAGAATAAATCTGGAAGTTTTCCTTCTTACATTTTTTGGAATAGTTTGAGAAGAATAGGTATTAATTCTTCTTTCAGTGTTTGGTAGAATTAGCTTGTGAAACCATGTAATCCTGGACTTTTTGTTTCTTGGGAATTTTTTGATTACTGATTTTATCTCCTTGCTGGTAATTGGTATGTCCAAATTTTCTATTTCTTTCTGCTTCAGTTTTGGTAGGTTATACGTTTCTAGGAGTTTATCCAGTTTTCTATAGTTGGCATATAGTTTTTCATACTATTGTCTTACAATTATTTCTATTTCTGTGGTATTGGTTGTTATTTCTCCTTTTTCATTTATGGTTTTGTTTATTTGAATCTTGTCTCTCTCTCTCTCCCTCGATGAGTCTGGCTAGAGGTCTTTCAATTTGTTGATCTTTTCAATGAACCAGCTTTTGCTTTCATTGATCTGTTCTATTGCATTTAGTTTGTCTATCACTATGTCACTTATTTCCTACTCTAATATTTATTTCCTTCTTTCTGGTGATTTGGGGTTTTGTTTGTTGTTCTTTTTCTAGCACCTTCAGGTGTAAGGTGAGGTTCTTTATTTGCGATCTTTTTCTTGCTTCTTGAGGTAGACCTATATTACAGGTAGACCTGTATAAACTTCCCTCTTAGGACCACTTTTGCTGTATCCTAAATGTTTTGGATTGTTGTGTTTTCATTTTCATTTGTTTCCATGTACTTTTTAATTTCTTCTTTGATGTATTGGTTGACCCATTTATTGTTTAGTAGCATGTTATTTAACCTTCATGTGCTTGTGGTCTTCCCAGATTTTTTTCTTGTGGTTGATTTCTATTTTCATAGTGTCATGGTCAGAGAAGATGCATAGTACAACTTTTATATTTTTTGAATTTTTTAAGGCTTGTTTTGTGACCTAATATGTGACCTTTTCTGGAGACTGTTCCATGTGCACTTAGAAACGATGTGTATTCTGCTGTTTTAGGATGGAATGTCCTGAATATGTCTGGTAACTCCATCTGGTCCAGTGTGTCATTGCAAGTAAGCCACTGTTTTCTTGTTGATTTTCTGTTTGGATAATCTGCCCAATAATGTAAGTGGGATGTTAAAGTCCCCTATCATTATTGTATTACTGTCAATTAATTCCTTTATGTTTGTTTTTAATTGTTTTATGTATCTAGGTGTCTCCATGTTGGGTGCATAAATATTTCCAATTGTTATATCTTCTTGGGTTGTCCCTTTTATTGTATACTATCCTTCTTTGTTTTTACCCTCTGTTTTAAAGTCTGTTTTGTCCAATATAAGTATTACTACTCTGGCTCTCTTTTGACAATCATTTGCATGATAAATGTTTCTCCATTCCCTCACTTTGAATCTGCAGGTGACTTTAGGTCTGAAATGAGTGTTTTTAAACAACATATAGATGGGTTCTGTTTTTTTAATCCACTCTTACACCCTGTGGCTTTTGATTAGAGCATTTAGTTCATTTACACTCAATGTAATTATTGATAGATTAGTATTTATTGTCATTTTGTTACTTGTTTTGTGGCTGTTTTGTAGGGGGTTTTTTTGATCATTTTTTCTCTTTCTCATGGTTTGCTGGTTTTCTTTAGTGATATAGTTGGATTCCTTTCTCTTTAGTCTTTGTATATCAGTGATTTTTGATTGGCGGGTACCATTTGGTTTGTATATAACATCTTCTGCATATAGGAGTCTATATTAAGTTAATGGTTGCTTAAGTTTGAACACATCTTTACTCCCCTAAAACCCATCATGTTTTATGTGTATGGTGTCATATCTTACATACTTTGTTTCATCCATATCTTGACTGATTTTTACAGAAATACTTGTTTTTACTTTTAATGTTTAGACTTATTACTCATTTCTTTCCACTCAAAGAGTCCCCTTTAATATTTCTTATAGGGCTAGATTAGTGGTCATGAACTCCTTTAGTTTTTGTTTGCCTGAGAAACTCTGTATCTCCTTATATTCTGAATGATGTCCTTGCTGGATAGATTATTATTGGCTAAAGGTTTTTCCCATTCAGCACTTGAAATATATCATGCCACTCCCTTCTGGTTTGCAAAGTTTCTGCTGAAAAATCTGCTGGTAGCCTTGTGGAGTTTCCCTTATATGTAACTGTTTTCTTTTCTCTTGCTGCTTAATTTTTTTTTTCTTTATCACTACTTTCTGCCATTTTAATTACTCTGTGTCTTGGTGTGAACCTCCTTTGGTTGATTTTGTTGGGGGATCTCTGCACCCCTAGAACTGGATATCTGTTTCCTTCCCTAGATTAGGGAAGTTTTCAGCAATGACTTTTTCAAGTAAATTTCCCACCCCCCTTTTCTCTCTCTTCCCCTTCTGGGATCCCTATAATGCAAATGTTGTTATGATTGATGGAGTCTTTGAGTTCCCTAAATCTCCACTTGTTTTGCATAATTCCTTTTTCCTCTCAGTTGTTTAGCTTGCCTACTTTCCATTGATGTCTTCTAGTTCATTAATTTATTCCTTTGTTTCTTCCACCCTGCTATTTATTCCATCAAATGTATTTTTAATTTCATTTACTATGTTTTTATCTTTGATAGGTTCTTTTTTATCTCTGTGTTAAGGGTCTCACTGATGTTCTCTAGTCTTTTCTCTCATCCAGTACCTTTATTATCATTACTTTAAATTCTTTATCAGGCATGTTACTTGTATCTGTTTTGTTTAGGTCTCTTGCTGTGGTTTTGTCCTGTTCTTTCATTTGTGACAAATTCCTGTGTCTTCCCATTTTGCCTAACTCTCTGTGTCTATTTCTGTGTGTTAAGCAAGTCAGCTATGTCTCTTGCTCTTGAAATTAATGGGAGGCTGTGCACTTTAACTAGGTGGCGCTGGTCCTTCTCCACAGGGGACATGCTGCCACTGTGGAGATCAGGATTGTCAGGGGCTGCTCTGCAAAGCACATCTAGGGAAGGTCCCTGTCCTCTGTAGGAGATCAGGAGACACAGTGTTGGGAAGGTTTGAGAGTCTTCTGGGGGAGGGATTCTGCAGCATGGCACTGAGGGTACTGTGGCAGGCCTGGCTGGAGGAGGGTAGGGTGTGGTATAAGCAAGTTAGGTAGTTAGTGGCTGTGTGTTTATGATGAGAGGCAAGGGAGGGAAATGGTGCCTGCCAGCTCTTTGTTCCTGAAGAACTCCCCTAAGGGAACCCTGAAATTAGTAACTAACCCTTCTGTAAGCTCTAGATTCCTTCCAAACTGCTGCTTCCAAGCTGTATTCCTATGGTTTGTTTGTTGTGCTGTCTCTTTAAGGGTGGGGGTGCAGATTTCTTATCACCTTGCAGGCTTTCTCAGAGCCTAGCTGCTGATTTTTAACATTCTGGGTTTTAAGTCCCATACTCACAAAATTCAATGCCTCTGGCTTTCAAAGCAAGTGCTGCAGGTATTCTTCTTCCCATTGTAAGTTCCCTAATGTGCTAGTGAGTTTCTTGCCCCTCTCTTCACTCACAGCTCCTTCCCTCCCTGCTGTGGTCAGACTCCCAGGGTTTAAGTTCTCTCCTAGTCCTGGCTTTTCCTACTCTCTTTGATGTGGCCTCTTTTTTATGTCTAGTTGTAGAGTTTGATCATATGATCTTTAGATCCTTTACCTAAGTTGTTTGCTCTTATGTGTTATCTAGTTGTATCTGTGGCAAGAGGTGAGTTTAGGGTCCTCCTCCTCTGCAATTTCCCACAGAAGTCCTCCTTTGCTCCCGTATCTTGGCCCTAGGCAGGGGCAGGTGCAGCTCCCGGCCAGCCAGGCCATCACGAGGTTCAACAACTGATCCACTTACAGCCATTCTGTACCCATACCATTCTGGTTTTTTTTCTACAGTATCTAGTAAATTATAGGTGGTAGTCCACATTTTATTATAAAATAGGCTTTGTGTTAGATGATTTACCCAACTGTGGACTAATGTAAGCAGTCTGAGCATGTTTAAAGTAGGGTAGACTTACTCTGATGTTTGATAGATTAGGTGTATTAAATGCATTTTTGAGTTAATGACATTTTCATTTTACAATGGGTTTATCAGGATGTAACCCCATCGTAAGTTGAGGAAGATCTGCAGACTTATTGTAGTGATGGTTTATACAAATATTGAATCATTTTGTTATACATCTGAAACTAATAAAATGTTGCATGCCAATTATACCTCAATAGAAAAAATAAAATCAGCCAATCCCTGTTGAGATTTTGATTGGAAGAGTTCAATGAACTTAAGTTCAATGAACTTACAGATGCATTTGGCAAAAATTAGCATCATTGGGAACATGATGTTATCAGTTAGTCTGGTAATTGGTTTGAAAATGTAATAGAAATAAATTTGTGCCAGACAATAATGTCTTATAATTTATTCCCTTTATTTTGGGGAAAATATCTCATTCACAGTAACAATAAAGAGTATAGGTTGCATAATCAATGAAAGGCCATGAAGAAGGAATGAAGAGACATTTAGACTATCACATAAAACAAAAAACAAAAAAAACGATAAACTTCTGTATTACCCCCAAAGTATTTCTCTCACTATTTTAACCATCCATAGTTATTTATTAATGTAATTACTTGTGCATCTAGTCATTTAACAATACATACAATGCATACTGAATGCATATACATAGAATGTACCATAAGCTGTATTAGGCACAAGAATTCAATATTAAATGTATATAGTAACATTAAAATGGACTCACAGTGATTTATCATTGTTATTGACACTTTATATGTATTGTGCTGTATAATTCTCACAATAACCTTAGAAGAACAGTTTTTCTCTCTGTGTTACAAACATGAAAACTGAGAATAGCTGGAATTAAGTATTGCCTACAAATTTACGCAGTAATGAAACAGAAATTTGAATCTATTTCCTAGACCCTGTAGTCTGTGCTTTTAACTATTTAATTCTTACTCCGTAGCTTAAGTTGGGAGATACACATGCAAATAGTTATAGTATTATTTAATATGTACTATACAACGATAATATAGGAAATGTGCAAAGAGATGGTTTTAATTCTGACTGCAGGTTTCAAGAGCAGGTAATTCTTTGAAAGATGCACCTTGAATGATGAGTAGGGCAGCCAGGAAAATGAGCAGATGATATACAAAATAGAGGAGTATGAAACCTTCAGGTAACAAAACATAGTAAATATTAATGGAGCATAAAGTACAGGGAGAGGTATCTGAAGATATCAGGAAATCAATAGGAAACCAGAGTTTAGAATTTAGAGAGCTACAGATACCAAGGAGGCTTGAAAATGCTCCCTAGAAAATGTGGGAAATCATTGATGGGAAGCCAATAATTAGATTTGCCTTTTAGAAAGTTCTTTCCAGCAGCATTTTCATAGTTAACTCAGAGAGGGCTAGACTGGAGCCAGAGAAGAATGTGAGGGGGTATGATACAAAGGAATACTTTGGAGTGGGTCCACAAATCCTATACGTAGAGAAGAAAACACTGCTTTCTAGGTGGTTTCAAAGCAACAGAGTAGAGTCGGGGGGCGCAGGATATCAGGGGTGTCTGCTTGGCATCAGGGATTGTTAACTTTTGGACCTGTATGTGCTTATCTTCCAAACTGTGCTTCTTAATGTCATGGACAAGGATATTTGTAATCTTGAATGCATGACCTGCCTTTGTTGCTGGTTGGTGGGGCTGGCCAACTCCAGCTGCTGCTTAGCAGCTATTAGTGGCTATTTTCTGTTTCATCAGAGCCTTGCTGTGCTGGCCACCCCTTGTGTATTATCAGCTGCCCTTTTTTTTTTTTTTTTTTTTTTTTTTTTTTTTACCAATTAAGCCCCAAAGATAACAGCAGCAAACTAATATGTGAGTCAATGGAATCTTTGCAATATTTAAAGGTTCTAATATTAAGGACTATATTGGGTTATTGAGCACTCAATTAAAGAGCCTCAAGTGTTTAATTTAGGATTTTCCATACAACAGGTATTGTTTGTTAATTAGTTAATTAAGTAACAAATGATTATTGAAAACATGCATTAGGATTAAGCAAGCTGCAAGAGAGATAAAGATATCTCCAAGGCAATTAGCTCATTGTAATTTTAATGATAAATGTGTAATTAGACTCTTATTCTAAAGAGATTGTTTGGAATGGTTTTCACAAGCATTAAATGGGCATGTAACAA
The DNA here is from genome assembly GCF_024362965.1 of Panthera pardus. Classification (NCBI taxonomy): domain Eukaryota; kingdom Metazoa; phylum Chordata; class Mammalia; order Carnivora; family Felidae; genus Panthera; species Panthera pardus. Next base: position 20,271,288 of record NW_026526766.1, read on the forward strand.
GATATTTACTTATATAACAAGCCAAATATAATTCTAATTCTTATTAGGCATCAGCCAGTGTGTTCAAATGATACCTAATTTGCTAAAAGCAAAAATTTTACAAGTATTAGTACTTAAAAATATAATCCATTAAAAGCTTATATAACTAACGTAATTATATTACAACCAGATTTATCCCCAAGCCTGTTTATTTCACTTCTTAGACAATTATCTGAGACTTTGAAACGTATTATGACTTAATAGCCAACATTTATACATTCGTGTATCCAACACTTGAGGGGATTACCATTGCATCACAAAATGAAAACCCTCTCCCCTTTGTGCACTAAAACTGCAGTGGGTGACTGATGTCAGCCTTCTGTGATTGTCTCAAGTGACCTCAAGGACATATCAAAAACAGGTAAAACCAGAAAAGCAGTTAAGCAGAGGCATGCAGGCAATATTTTTGAGCAATCAGATATGATTGAAACATAATGTATTAAGATGACCTAAGGGTCTTTCTCATGTCTGTGTGGAAATCAGTAAGCCCTAATTTTTACAACCGGAACAAATTATACCTTGCAACTGCAAGTATTTGGAGAACTGCTTGCAGGCACAATGCCCTTTTCCCCATTTCTGTATAGATAATCCCCTATAGCTAAAAAGCTTTAGAGCAATTGTTCAGAGCAGTCTGAAATACCGTCTCCCGAGCTGTAGTCCTCAGTAAGACAACAAATACAGCATTCACTAACCTACTTTGAGGTTGGCTTTCTTTCAGTCGACACCTTTTTTAGTGTCAACTTGTCAAGAAAGAAATAGATTCCCTTCTTGGATGTCTAGAACCTACCACAGTTTCTGGCACATTGCACTGCATAGGTGTCTGTTAAATTGATTTGAATGAGCAGAATTAGGAAGTCTAGATGTTTCTTAAAGCATGTAATTCTTTTTATCCCCATTTTATTGCAGTATACTCCCTGCCATCATTTTCTATGCTGCTCTTCTGTACATATTTTTTCTCCACTCAGCAATCTGGTTGAGTAGAGCTGGCGAGCTTTTATTTCCAGAGGTCTAGCAAGGATTAAGGATGCTGTGGAAATTATAATAATGATGATAAACTTAGTAAATAGCAGCAAACATTCTTTTTTCATTTATTGTCAAGTTAGCTAACATACAGTGTAGTCTTGGCTTCAGGAGTACTTTCCCCAGATTCGTCACTTACATATAACACCCGGTGCTCATCCCTGTAAGTGCCCTCCTCACTGCCCATTACCCATTTTCCCAACCCCCACCCCCATCAACCCCCAGTTTGTTCGTTGTATTTAAGAGTTTCTTATGGTTTGCCTCCCTGTCTGTTTGTATCTTATTTTTCCTTCCCTTTCCCTATGGTCACCTGTTAAGTTTCTCAAATTCCACATATGAGTGAAATCCTATGATATCTGTCATTTTCTGACTGACTTATTTTGCTTAGAATAATAACCTCCACTTTCATCCACGTTGTTGCAAATTTCATTTTAAGTGCTTATTACCTACCAGGCACGAAGAGATGCTCTTTTCGTTGGGTTATTGCAATGTGGACTATCAGTAATCCTATGAAGTAGATCCTATCTTATCTTTATATTTCAAATGGGGAAGCTGAGGCTTAGAGTAGTTACATAATTTTTCCAAGATCACACAGTTAATAAGTAGTGGAGTCAGGATATAACCCCAGGTATTGCAAAGGCAGAGACCGTTCTTGCCTGGGATTGGGTACTCTTGATGCAGATCCTGAGATGGAGTGGTACAGTTTGGTTTATGAGGGCATGATCTCAGGGGAAGCCTGTCAGGGAGTGAGCCAAGAAGGGCAGGGCAGGGGAAGCAGCTAGGCAAAGATGGGAGTTCACCTGAAGTCTAGCCTCAGTCTGATTGCACAGGAGGGACTGGAGTAGAAATAACACCACAAATGATTCCATCTTCGGGCTGTATGGATAGGAATTTGAACCCCGGAATCTTCCTCTCATGGGTGTTGGCTACCCCTGGGGAAAAAGACCTAACCTCACAGGTGTGTTGTGGTGGGAGGTACTTCGCTTAGGCAGAGGCCACTTTCCGGGACAAGTCTGTTTATGAGCCGCTGCAGCCAGCTGTCCCACCAGCAGCCAGCTGTATACAGCAAATCGGGGCAGGCCACCAGTAGCAACTACTGCAGAACCTTCCTCCGGTAATGGTTCTCACTTCAAAGGTCCCGGGAAGCAGACTAGGTTATTATTCTCATCTGCCTGCTCCTAGTTGAGTGGGACCTTCCTCCGGTAATGGTTCTCACTTCGAAGGTCCCGGGAAGCAGACTAGGTTATTGTTCTCATCTGCCTGCTCCTAGTTGAGTGGCTTTGGGAAAATTGTTTACCATTCTGAGTCTCACTTTCATCATCTGCTAAGTGGGAGTCTTAATACTATCAGTCTCAAGGGATTGTTATGCTGACCAAATGAGAATGTATACGAATACATTCTGTACACTAAAGCAGAACATGAATGTTGTTTGCGGCACTGTTGTTAGCATATTTGACTTCCCAAGGCTCGGGGGCAGCCAGTGGGTAGTAGCCCATAAAGCTGTGGACGTCCAGGTCCAGATGACAAGTTTGATTAAAGAGGTCATAAGCACAAGGCCAATGATACACAAATAGAGAAATAAAAGGATAGGATGAAGCCGAACTTGAAGGAGACTCTTTCAAGAATTCTGCTGAGTATTGACAGACCTAATTAATATGAGCAGAAACCGAGGGTCAGAAAAATTAACGTACAAGTGCTCCAGCCAGCAAATGGCAGACCTGGGGCTCTGACTCAGGTAATTTGAAGCCTAATTTTGCATACTCCTTTTCTGCCTTCAATATTGGTGAACCCAAGTGATTTTTCTAAGGGAGTCTCCTGTTCTCTTGACCCCGTGAAATGTTTCTTTTCCTATCTCAGGAAGTTTCCATTCTGAGCA